>NW_007057909.1:416843-424171 GCF_000164805.1 Carlito syrichta
GCCGGAGCCCAGCAGGTCGAGGCTGCGGTGGCCCGGAGCGGCCCCTGCCCTCCAGTCTGGGCGACAGAGGGAGACTCCATCTCAAAAAATAATCATAATCATAATCATAATCATCCTGCTTGTGCCCATACCCAAATGAGGAGAGATAGCAGGGGCAGGGGAGGAACTGGAGCCCTTCCGCTGGGTCACCAGCTCCCGGGGCCTGCTGGTCCAAGATGGGGGGAAACCAGAACTCTAGATTTTACTTTCTTCCTCTGGAAATCAGGGATGCCATAGCTCTGTCAATATCCTGGCACTGTTGGGAGCACGCGTGGGCCTGTGTGTGCAAGTGTTCTTGTGGGTGGCCTGCAATTGTGCGTGCTTGTGTGTGGACGTGTGTAAACTTTGAATGTGTGTTCTGTTGGAAGAGATGGTTCTCCCCATGGCCCTGACTTTCTGGAAGGTGGGATGTCTTGTTGTTTTCCTGACTGCTCTGTTGAAATGAACCTCGACAGGAAAGTTGGGGTCAGGGCGTCCTCCAAGGAGCCCCAGTTAGCTTCCCCTCTGATGCCCGAGGAAGCTGGGTCAGGGCTCCGGCATGCCCAGGCTGCAGAAAGATGCTTGTGCCTGGGCCGGCACCTTCTGGGCCTGTCCGGCCACAGAGGCTCCAGGCACCTGCTCAGGGTCGGGGGAGAGCACAGCCCCCGAAAACATTCATGCCAGGAGGAACTGTCACGATACTGGGTGTCTCCCGGCCCAGTGAGGTTTAGTGAGCTGCCCACGTGTTTGCCAAACACACATTATTTGCCAGGGACTCCTCCAAGCCTTCCCAGCACCTCATGTGTGCACACTGCAAAGTGGCCGTGTGCAGTGGGTTCCACTGTTCTCTCCACCTCCGGGGGAGGCTCTGGGGCTTGGGGGTGCCGTTTCCTACAACTGCTATGACAAATGACCTCAAATGTTGTCGTTTAAAGCAACAGGCTGGGTGTAGCGGCTCACGCCTGTAATCCCAACCAAGGTGGGATGATCGCTTGAGCCCTGGCGTTCGCAGCCAGCCTGGGCAGCATGGCGAGACCTCGTCTCTACCAAAAAAATTAGCTGGTGTGATAGCGTAGGCCATATAGTCCCAGCTCCTTAGGAGGCTGAGGTGGAAGGATCCCATGAGTCCAAGAGATCGAGGCTGCGGTGAGCCATGATTGTGCCACTGCACTCCAGCCTGGGCAACAGAGTGAGACCCCCTACTCAAAACACCAACACCACAAACTTATTTTTCTGCTGCTCTTCTGGAAGTCAGCAGTCTAAAATCAAGGTGTGGACGGGGCTGGCCCCCATGGAGGCTTGGAGACGGGTCCACTTCTTTCTTTCTCCTGCTTCTCGAGGCCACCCTCTGCCACGCACGATGGGCTAGGCAGGCCAGGGTCCCAGGGATGAAAGTATTCGCCAAGACAGTTATGAGTTACGAAAGACGGGCTGGGCTGGGTGCTGGCTCAAGCCTGTAATCCCGGCACTTTGGGAGGCCGAGGCGAGGGGACTGCCTGAGCTCAGGGGTTCGGGACCAGCCTGGGCAACTTGGCGAGACCTCGTCTCTATAATAAATCAAAAAATGAGCCGGGCGTGGTAGCGCGCGCCTGTCATTCCAGCTACTTGGAAGGCTGAGGCGGAAGGATCGCCGGAGCCCAGCGGGTCGAGGCTGCGGGGGTCATGAGCGTGTCACTGCGCTCCAGCCTGGGTGACAGAGTGAGACTCTGACTCAAAAAATAAATAAATAAGAAAGATGGGCTGATTGCAGGGAAGACTTGTGGTGAAGCGTAGCGGGCAGGGTGGCAGCGAGAGGGAGTTTGCTGTGTGCCAAGAGGCAGGGGCTACCTAGAAGCGATTATGCGACGGTGTCGGGATTCAGTGTGGGCTGGGGGAGTTGCCTGCAGGCTGTGGGGAAGTTCTGCAGACGGACTACATGCGTGGCCAGAGGTTTGTCAAGCGGCTGATCGATGGTAGTTGTGTGTCTTTAACAGCAATAGTTGACTGCGTTTGTTTGTCATGGGACCAGCAGCGAGTTGGTGACTGCCTTTTGTTTTTGCCGCAGAACTAGCAGCAGATGTTTTACAGCTGGCTGTCCGGCTTTTACACGTCTTGTTATCTCCCTCTGAGACTTCCTTCCTCAATATAATTTGCCCAGTTTACTCAATTGACGCTGGCCTCATCCGGCCTCTGGTTCCTCCACACTCTGCTTCTTCGGACTCGGACCCTCTTGCCACCCCTTATAAGGGTCCCGTGAGGCCCTGGACCCACCTGGGTCATTGGCAGGAATGGCCTCATCTCAAGATCCTTAACTCTGCCAAGTCACGTGGCTGCTGCAAGTCTTGGCAGGAGGCGCCGGGGTGGCTCGCTTCCTCAGACTGCTGGTGGCCAGGAGCCTGTGAATTGCAGCCTCCACCCTGCGCCACACCCAGCCGCCGTCTCAGACCAGCAGCAGGCAAGGCTTGCTCCAGGCTCTGTCTTTGGCTGGCTCCCCTACCACGCACGCCCCAGCTGGGGGCAAGAGCCAGCCCCCACAGCTGACTCCTGCGGCCAGGAGCGGATAGGAGGCAGGTTCCCAGTGGCCCCCAGGTGGCTCCCAGAAATCACAGTCTGGCTCACCACCAGCCTCGGGTCTCTAGCCCTCTCCTGCTTTGAGGCAACCTCTCCTAATGCCCAGGGGCCCTGGTTGATTGATTGGAGTCTGAGTCTCACTCTGTCACCCAGGCTGGAGTACAGTGGCACAATCACGGCTCACGGCAGCCTTGACCTCTTCAGCTCAGGTGATCTTTCTGCCTCGGTCTCCCGAGTAGCTGGGACTACGGGCACAGACCACCATGCCTGGCTAATTTTTTTTGTTTTCGTAGACATGAGGTCTCACTATGTTACCCAGGCTGGTCTCGAATTCCTGAGCTCAAGCAATCCTCCTACCTCAGCCTCCCGAAGTGCTGGGTTTACAGGTGTGAGCCACCACACCTGGGCCACATTTCTAGACTGATAAGCATTTCCCCTCCAAGAGTCACTGTTTTCTTCAGTGCACCAGAGACGCAGAGGATAACCAACACAGCCCTGCTTATGTGAGACTCAGTAAAGTCAGCAAGAGAAATGCTTATGCACTTAAACAGTTTTCCGGTCAAGGACCAGTCGAAATGATAATAATCCTTTTGGCAGTATGTACAAAGCACACACACACACAAATTAATACACTGACCAAAATTCCAATTCTTGGGAAATCTCCTAAAAAAAATAAAACACATATATTCTGCTCTTATTTAAATACACGAGAGTCATTACTTATGATACATTCACCCAGTAAAATAATACAAAACCAAAAAACAGAACCACAGAACGTGCAAACATGCTTCATGTACGATGTTTTAGAGCATGACTTCACATGCACCAAAAGGGAACAAATTTACAAAGTTAAGGTGACATTTTTTCTTTCTTTTTTTTTTTTTGAGTCAGGGTCTCACTCTGTCCCCCAGGCTGGAGCGCAGTGGCACAATCATGACTCGCTGCAGCCTCGACCTCCTGGGCTCAGGCGATCCTTCCGCCTCAGCCTCCCAAGTAGCTGAGACTACAGGTGTGTGCCACCACATTTTATTTTTTTGTAGAGATAAGTTCTTGCCAGGCTCAAGTGACCCTCCAGCCTGGGCCTCCCCAAAGTGCCGGGATTACAGGCATGAGCCGCCACATCCGGCCTAAGGTGACTCTTGCCAAGAGAATGCTAACAGTTGTCAAAAAGAAGGAAGTGGCTATTATTGGTATATCAAATGAGAAAGCTCTCTGCTCCAAGCATATTTTACCTATGAAAAAAAATTCTGAAAGGATTTCAGCGCCATAGTTCTGAAGTTAGACTTTTTACCTACTCTTGGTATAAACGCTTTGAAAAGCAGGCAGCAATATTTAATAAATTTGAAGCCTCACCTAACTAGCTACCTATGACTCAGCACCTTCATCCCTGGAGTAAGAGATTCTTCCCGCCAGGCTCGGTGGCTCACACCTGTCATCCCAGCACTGTGGGAGGTGGAGGCGAGAGGATTGCCTGAGCTCAGGAGTCTGAGACCAGCCTAAGCAACATGACGAGACCTCGTCTCTGCAATAAATTAAAAAATTATCCAGGTGTGGTGGTGCGCGCCTGTGGTTCCAGCTACTTGGAAGGCTGAGGCAGCGGGATCTCTGGAGCCCAGCAGGTCGAGGCTGCGGTGGCCGGGAGCGGCCGCTGCACTCCAGTCTGGGTGACAGAGTGAGACTCCAACTTGGGGAAAAAAAAGTTACCCAGTCTTTCTGGGTACATTACATGCCGGGAGCTGTGAGCGGTCCCAGTGTTATCAGCGATTCCCACCCTCGGGAACGAACACTTCCGTGAAGGGAGTCGGGATGGAGCTGGGTGGCTAGACCGACTCACTGCCTTCACGACGTGTTAACAGCACTACCATGAGTCACTCCACGAATAGACCAGGCTGCGTGGGACAGCACGCACAGACAGCGCTCGGCAAAAAGAACGTTCCAGAAGGGTGCATCCCAAAAGAAACCATTTCCATGACGTTTAGAGAACCAGCATCCAGGCCAGGTGCGGTGGCTCACGCCTGTCATCTCAGCACTTGGGGAGGCAGGGGCGAGAGGACCGCCCGAGCCCGGGTTTGAGACCAGCCTGGGCAACGTGGCGAGACCTTGTCTCTACAATAAATCACAAAATTAGCTGGGCGTGGTGGCAGACGCCTGTGGTTCCAGCTCCTTGGAAGGCTGAGGCGGAAGGATCGCCGGAGCCCGGCAGGTTGGTGGCGGGGAGTGGCGTGCCACTGCGCTCCAGCCTGGGCGGCAGAGTGGGGCTCAGACTGAACGAAAAAGAAGCTCAGCAGTATCTAACGCCTGGTTCGTGAGTGTGTGAGGATGATGAACCCCCAAGTCAGGACGGTGGTTCTCTCAGAAGGGGGAGTGAGAGCCGAGGACACGGGACACGGGGTTCCCCCTACCAAATACACGAAGAGAGAAGGAACAAAGGGGACTTGAGGCAAATATGGAGGGACGTCAAGATGTGGCAGCGGGCGGGGAAGGTGGACCCGCGTTGGCCTGGTGGAAGTCAGAAGACAGAGGAGGGAGGACAGAGCCTTCCGCAAGGTACGGGCTGTCCGAACCAATGGTGCTATGTCGTTATGCTGAAACTCTCTTCTAACTTTCAAGACGTGAAAACCAAAATGTTTTTGTGTGTTCTTTAATTTTTTTTTTTTGAGTTGGAGTCTCATTCTGTCGCCCAGGCTGGAGAGCAGTGGCATGTTCTCGGCCACCCCAGCTTCGACCTGCTGGGCTCCAGCGATCCTTCCATCTCAGCCTTCGGAGTAGCCGGAACTACAGGCGTGCGCTACCACCCCCGGTTGATTTTTGGTTTATTGTAGAGATGAGGTCTTGCCAAGTTGCCCAGGCGGGTCTCGAACCTGCGGGCTCAGGCAATCCACTTGCCTCAGCCTCCCAAAGCGCTGGGATGACAGGTTGAGCCACCGAGCCCGGCCTGTGTGGTTGTTTTTTTGAGACAGGGTCTTGCTCTGTGGCCCAGGCTGGAGTGCCGTGACACGATCCCAGCTCACCGCAGCCTCGACCTCCTGGGCTCAGGCGATCCTCCCTCAGCCTCCTGAGTAGTTGGGACCACACCTGGCTAAGTTGTGTTTTTTTTTTTTTTTTTTGAAGGGACACGATCTTTCTACGTTGCCCTGGCTGGTCTAGAACTCCTGGGGTCAATGATTCTCCCACCTCGGCCTCCCAAAGTTTTGAGATTACAAATATGAGCCACCATGCCCAGCCCCATGATAGCTTTTCAAAGATTATTCTTGGCTACAAAGACGAGACTGGGCCGGGCTCGGTGGCTCAGGCTGCCATCTCAGCACTTTGGGAGGCCGAGGCGAGAGGACTGCCGGAGCCCGCGGATTCGAGACCCGCCCGGGCAGCTTGGCGAGACCTCATCTCTACAATAAATCAAAATCAGCCAGGCGTGGCAGCACGTGCCTGTAGTTCCAGCCACCAGGAAGGCTGAGGCGGAAGGGTCGCCGGAGCCCAGCAGGTTGGGGCCGCGGTGACCGGGAGCGGCCGCTGCCCTCCAGCCTGAGCTAGAATGAGACTCCGACTCAAAAAACAAAAAAGGCGAGACTGGACAAATGTCCATGCAGACGCGTTGCCCGTGGAAGGTCGTGACGGCCTTCGTGCAAGGCTGCGGCTTTGACAGGGCCTCCACGACCCCACCCTCTCTCCGTGGTCAGGGCTTTCGTCCCCTTAGCGACTCCACTCTGATTCTGACGACACTTAGGGACGTGGTCGCTAAGTATCCAAGGGCGACTTTGAATCCTAGAGTCAGTTCTCGTCGTGGGAATGCCGGGACGTCACGAGCCAGGGCCCAGGTCCCGCTTCTGCTACCGAACAGGTGGCCCTGGACGCGTCACCTCGACGCTCGGCGCCTCCGTGTCCTCTGCCGGATGGGGTGGCGGTGCTGGCCTCCACTCGAGGATGCTGGGAAGGCCGAGGGCTCCGGAGCACGGGCGCAAAGTCCCTGCGTAAACGCCAGAGCCCCGCAGACCCGTAAGTGGCTTTTTGTGAGGCACTTGACAGGCCCCTGGCTTCCGACCATCCAGGACACGCTGGCGCTCGGGAAGGAGTCCGATAGCGGCGGAAGCCACCGCCCCCCCAGCTGGAGCTGAAAAGCAACGACAGTCTTTGGGGGAAATCCTCGCGTGCCCAAGACAGACAGGACTCACACAGACGGACTCCCCTTGGGGACTGAGGGCGCCGCGCTCCACCTCGCAGCCCTCGCCGGCATTGGCCACCAACGCCACCGTGGGTAAAGCCAACACGGGCGCAACAAGGCACTTTCCCGGACCTCTCAGGGGCTTTTCCCTCTGCAGGGGGTGGCACAGAGTGGCCGTCACACGCTCGCTCTTCCTGCCGACGGGGACGCGAAGAGGAGGGGGACGTTCACGAAGCCCGGGCTGCACCTCACCCGAGGGGCTGGGCACGGTCAGCCCCGTTTTTCTGGGGAGTAAACTGAGGCTGGAGAATTGGGGGAGCCAAGTGGCACCTTCTGTCCCCCGAACCTTTAGGCATTAAGCAAATCGAGTCAGACTCGAAATAGGCAACGCTATTGTGGATGTGGGGGTGTGTGTGTGTGTGGGCATGTGTGTGTTCGTGCGTGTGTGCGTGTGTGTGTGTTTTCAGACCCAACAGACTTCAAGAAAAAAGAGGCTGACAGCCATATAAACTTCTTTTCTTGAGTCGGAGTCTCACTCGGCCGCCCAGACTGGAGGGCAGGGGCCGCTCCCGGCCACCGCAGCCTCGGCCTGCTGGGCTCC
>NW_007057910.1:0-499 GCF_000164805.1 Carlito syrichta
AGTTAGCCCCCTAGTTAGCTCGGTTAAGTAGTTGGCTAGCTAGTTTGCTGACCTAACTAGTCGGCCAACAAATTAGCTGACCTAAAATTTCGGGTGACAAGTTGGCACACTAGTCGGCCAATTTGTTAGCTGACTTAACTAGTGGGCCGGCTAGTAGGCCGACCAGTTAGCTGACTTAACTAGTCAGCTGGCGAGTGCTATGACAGGTGAGCTGACTTAAGTAGTTGGGCAGCAAGTGAGCCGAGTGGTGAGCTGAATTAACTAGTCAGCCAGCGAGTGAGCCTACGCATGCTCTGCCATAACTAGTTGGCCAGCATGTGAGCCGATCAGTGAGCTGACTTAACTTGTTGGCTGGTGAGCAAACGACTAGCTAGCTGGCCTGTTGGATTTCTAGTGAGCCGACAAGTTAGTTGACCTGTTGGTTGGTGAGCAAACCTACTAGTTTGCTTACCAGTTAGCAGGTGAGTGAGCCTACTAGTTAGTTGACATGATGGAAAGC
>NW_007057911.1:0-1551 GCF_000164805.1 Carlito syrichta
AGCCTCCCAAAGGCGCGGGATTACAGGCTGAGCCACCGAGCCCGGCTGAAGTTACATTTTAAAACAAGATTCCCATTAAAACACACACACACCACACACACAATGACAACAACAAAATAAAAACACTGTCTGAATACTGCAGAAAGGGTTCTAGGTCATCCGTGTCACCTGGATATCAGGTTCTTGAGCCCAGCCCATGGCTAAGTCGAACACACTCTCCATTAATGTCTCAGGCCAGAGGCCCTGACTCTAGCAATCTTGAGATTAAACTGTTACGTACATCATAGCTACATGTGGGTACAGTATTTTTTTTTTTTTTTGTTGGAGTCTCACTCTGTCACCCAGACTGGAGTGCAGTGGCCGTTCCCGGCCACCAAAGCCTCGACCTGCTGGGCTCTGGCGATCCTTCCGCCTCAGCCTTCCAAATAGCTGGAACTACAGGCGCGCACTACCACGCCCGGCTAAGTTTTTGATTTATTGCAGAGATGAGGTCTCTTCAAGTTGCCCAGGCAGGTCTCCAACCTGCGGGCTCAGGCAATCCACTCACCTCGGCCTCCCAAAGTGCTGGGATTATAGGCTGAGCCACCGAGCCCACCCTATGGATATAGTATTTTAAGTTAGGAGGCAAGCACATGTGTCAAGGTGTTACTCAACCAAATATCAGGAGATGGCTAGGGGACAGAGAACAGTTAATAAAAGAAAAGAGTTATAGTACCTATTGGGAGATAATATAACTGGCTTACAGTTCTTTAAATTAAAAGAAATTGATACAGAAAGGAAGTAAAGCTAAAAAATATTGCTAAAACAATCCAGAAAGATTTTTCCATTGTCCAACATGTTCCTAATATAACAAGTCAGAATTCATAATGACTTGGAGGGTCAAAAGGAGAATGCCAACATCTGAAAAGAAAGCCCTGGACCTTCTGGGTAGGTGTTTGGCACCAAAAATTTCACCGAAGAAGCATGCTATTTCTTAATGTGAGACCAAAGTGCAAAGCAATATAAATAGAGTCCAAGTCTTCTAGTAATGATAGATTTACTTCTGTGAGACAGACTGGACATTCCTTTTCTAATAACAATTTACACTTGAAGCATTAGGCTTTTTACTGATGAGGGGAGGAAATGAACTTCTGCTCTACATGTAGTCAGGGAAGCTAAGGTATCCTCAGGGCTAAGCCGAATCGGAGGCGAGAAATGTCGGTGCTTGAAGAGTTAGGCTGCTTTGCAACTACCCAGCGTCTAGAACCAAGGCCAGCCTCATAACTCAGCTGTGAACAGACTCCCTTAGGCATTTGGTATTGGGTTTTCTAGCCAGTAGTTCAAGACTAGAAAACCCTGAAAGGGGTGAAAGTGCAGACTGTTATCTGGAGATGTATGTGTATGTTCTGGAGGGAGAGTGGGTCTCATTCTGGGCACTGGGAGGCACATTTCAGAAATCCCAAATCAAAATAGGGTCATTATGGGAGTTACTAATGATTAGAAACTCATCAAACTGTAGCCGAAACACACATCCAGAATGTTCCACCCATGTGCGTAAACACAAAGTGCTTG
>NW_007057912.1:0-1105 GCF_000164805.1 Carlito syrichta
CAGGCGGGTCTCAAACTCACGGGCTCAGGCAATCCACTCACCTCAGCCTCCCAAAGGCACGGGAACAGGCTGAGCCACCGAGCCCGGCTCAGATATTTTTAAAATTACATTTTAATGCAGGCCAAGCTGGTAGCCTAACCCACCCTCTCCCCAACTTGCTTTGTAAACAAGTTAACCTGATCAGCTCTTCATGAATCAGACCCCGTCAACATGGCAACATTCAGGTGACTGGCCCACTCATCTGCCTGCCATCCATCACCTGATGTAAGTACCTGTGTTTACCTGCTCTCCATGATGACATGGAGCAGACCACCACCCAATCACTTTTTTGTTTTTGAGCTGGAGTCTCACTCTGTCGCCCAGGCTGGAGGGCAGCGGCACACTCAAGGCCACCCCAGCGTTAACCGGTTGGCTCTGGCGATCCTTCTGCCTCAGCCTTCCAAGTAGCTGGAACTGTGCTATCACACCTGGCTAATTTTTGATTTATTGTAGAGATGAGGTCTTGCCAAGTTGCCCAAACTGGTTTCGAACCTGTGGTCTCAGGCAATCCACTCGCCTCGGTCTCCCAAAGTGCTGGGATGACAGGCTGAGCCACTATGCCCGGCGCACCCAATCCCTTAATTACCTGCCTCATGAAAGGGAAGGGTGCAATGTCTCACGCCTATAATCCCACCACTTTAGGAGGCCGAGGCGAGAGGATTGCCTGAGCCCAGGGGATCGAGACCAGCCTAGGCAACGAAGTGAGACCCCCGTCTCTACAATTAAAAAAATTAGCTGAATTTGGTGACATGTGCCTTTGGTTCCAGCTACCTGGAAGGCTGAGGCAAAAGGATCACCTGAGCCCAGAAAGTTGAGACTACAATGGCTGTGAGCATGCCACACTCCAGTCTAGGCGACGGAGTCAGATTCCGACAAAAAAAAAAAAAAGGCATTCAACTTCAACACCAGTAGTCATTGTTTTCTTAAGCACTGGCTAGGCCATGTGTTCTTTGAGCTATGTCCACTATGTTTTGTTTTGTTTTTTTTTTGAGTTGGAGTCTCACTTGGTCGCCCAGACTGGAGTGCAGTAGCTGCTCCCGGCCGCCGCAGCCTCGACCTGCTGGGC
>NW_007057912.1:1251-3395 GCF_000164805.1 Carlito syrichta
TCACCTCAGCCTCCCAAAGGCGCGGGATTACAGGCTGAGCCACTGAGTCCGGCTTTTTTTTTTTATAGAGATGTGGGGTCCGACTAATTTTTTGATTAATTATAGAGACAAAGTCTCGATTTGTTGCCCAGGCGGGTATTGAACCCGTGGGCTAAGGCAGTCATCTTGCCTCTGCCTCCCGCAGTGCTGGGATTACAGGCGTGAGCCACCGCTCCCATCTCAGAACTTTTTCAGCACCCCAAACCGAAACTCTGGACCCGTTAAACACCCCCCATACTCCCTCTCCCAGCCTCTGGTAAGCACCCTTCTACTTTCTTTCTCTATGAATGTGACTAGTCTAGGTACCTCCCACATGTGGAATCACACAGTGTTTGTCCTTTGGAATCGGCTTATTTCACTTAGCATAGTGTTTTCAAGGTTTCGTGTTGTAGCATGTATCAGAATTTCATTTTTTTTTTAGGCTGGATGAAATTTTGTTGTATGTGTATACCACACTTTGTTTTTCATTCATCTGTCGTGGATATTGGGGTTGTAACCTTTTGGCTACTCTGAACAAATTTATGTTCACAGTAGTGAACACTGGTGTACAAATATATGTTCAAGTTCCTGCAGTTCTTTTTTTTTTCGAGTTAATGTCTCACTCTGTCGCCCAGGCTGGAGTGCAGTGGCATGATCACGGTTACTGCAGCCTCCACCTGCTGGGCTCAGGCGATCCTTGCATCTTGGCCTTCCAAGCAGCGGAACTATAGACATATGCCACAGCACCCAGCTAAGTTTTTGATTTTTTTTTTTGTAGAGACGAGGCCTCGCTGTGTTGCCTCAGCTGGTCTCAAACTCCTGTGCTGAAGTAATTTTCTTGCCTCTATCTTCCAGAGTGCTGGGATTACAGGTGTGAGCCACCCCGCCCAGCCTGCCTGTTGCTTTCCCTGTCTGCTGTCCCTTGCTGCAGATGGCTGAAGATATTGTATCCTTACGTGTTTTCAGCAGATGCTGATGCAGCCGGAGGGGACAAGATGGCAAGTCTGCACAGGTGCCTGAGGGAACTTCCAGGTCAGTCCAGAAGCACAAGCTCAATTTTTGAAAACAAAGTGTGTATTGACCCTTGGTACCAGCAAGCCACACAGGCAGCATGGGCTGCCCTCCCTCACACTGGGGAAGGGAGGCTGGAAGGAGGAAAAAAGACACTGCCATGTTTCTTACTGAAAATGAGTAGCTTTTTCTTTTTTTTTTCAGTTGGAGTCTCACTCTGTCGCCCAGGCTGCAGTGCAATGGCACACTCCTCATCACCGCAGCCTCGACCTGCTGGGCTCTGGCGATCCTTCCGCTTCAGCCTTCCAAGTAGCTGGAACTGCAGGTATGCACCACCACGCCTAACTAATTTTTCAATTTATTGTAGAGATGAGGTCCCACCAGTTTGCCCGGGCTGGTCTCGAACCGGTGGACTCAGGCAATCCTCTCACCTTGGCCTCCCAGAATGCTGGAATTATAGACTTGAGCCACCGTGCCCAGTTTTTTTTTTTTTTTTTTTTTTTTTTAAATAGAGGCAAGGGCTTGCTATGTTGCTAAGCTGGTCTCAAACTCCTGGGCTCAAGCAGTCCTCCCAAAGTGCTGGGATTACCAATATGAGCCACCATATCCGACTCGCTCTCTCTGGTTGTTCAAGCCTTTCTTTTTATTAGTGTTTTGCTTCCAATTACATTCTCTTGTAAAAGCACCATTTAAAACATCTGCAGAATAATTACATATTTCCCCTTCTGAATGTTTTCTATGAAATATATTCCCAGACGGCAAAATTCCAGGCCAAAGGAAAGGAGCAGTTGTATAACGCTTGTTAAATATTGCCAGTTGAAGCCAGGCTCGGTGGCTCAGTCTGTAATCTCATGCCTTGGGAGGCTGAGGTGAGTGGATTGCCTGAGCCCACGGGTTCAAGACCCACCCGGGCATCTTGGAGAGACCTCATCTCTACAATAAATCAAAAAATTAGCCGGGCGTGGTAGCGCACGCCTATAGTTCCAGCTACTTGGAAGGCAGAGGCAGAAGGTGAGAGACCCAAGAGATTCAAAACACTCTAAGAGAACTATTATTATATGAATTCCTACCCCACGTTCACTGTATTTGTTTGCAGTGTTTGTACTTAGAACTTT
>NW_007057912.1:3926-4452 GCF_000164805.1 Carlito syrichta
TCCCCTCCCTCTGTAATTGTGCATAAAAACTGCTTGCCATACTGGATCTAGGCTCTTGTCTCTGAAGCCACTACCAGCTTCATATGTGAGCCCAGACTCGAGCCTGAATAAAGACCCTTGTGTGTTTGCATCAGAACTGGCTCTATGTGGTCTCTCTCGGATTTGAATTCTGGGTTTAACAAAGGATCACCGGAGCCCAGCAGGTCGAAGCTGTGGTGGCCGGAAGCGGCCATTGCACTCCAGTCTGGGCGACAGAGTGAGACTCCAACTCAAAAAAACCCAATAAAACAAAAAATAAATATTGCCAATTGCTCTGGAAAGGTTGGGCTGAATTTCCATCCTGTGTAGGACGCATCTCTGTTTCTTTTCTGTCTGCCGGCAACCATTGTATTTACAATTTTTCTTTTTCTTTATTTTGTAAAATATTTTTAACTTTCTCGGTCAGCATCCCATTGTTGTTGGTTTCGCTGGTGTTTTCAGTCTCCAAGACCCACTTGCCATGCATTTTTCTTATAGCTATTCTTTA
>NW_007057913.1:0-493 GCF_000164805.1 Carlito syrichta
AAAAAAAAAAAAAAAAAGAAGGAAACATCGTTCTTCTGTTTGAAGATAAAATGAAAGGGACTTCCTAAGCCAAATTATGATAGACATTGAACTACAGAAACCAAGTAGTCCTTGGTCACATCACTTTTTTTGAGTTGGAGTCTCATTCTGTCACCCAGACTGGAGTGCAGTGGCTGCTCCCAGACACCACAACCTCGACCTGCTGGGCTCGGGCGATCCTTCCACCTCAGTCTTCCAAGTAGTTGGAACTACAAGTGCACACTACCACGCCCGGCTAATTTTTGATATATTGTAGAAATGAGGTTTCACCAAGTTGCCCAGGTGGGTCTCGAACCAGCAGGCTCAGGGAATCCACTCACCTTGGCCTCCCAAAGCACTGGGATTACAGGTTGAGCCACCGAACCCAGCCCACATCAGTTTTTAAAATGTTAAGATATTTTAAAAAGTGTATTTCAGACCTTTTATGTAAATAGAATAGCAAATTTGGTGCCTC
>NW_007057914.1:0-477 GCF_000164805.1 Carlito syrichta
CTACTTGGAAGGCTGAGGCGGAAGGATCGTCGGAGCCCAGCAGGTCGAGGCCGCGGTGGCCGGAGCGGCCACTGCACTCCAGTCTGGGCGGCGGAGTGAGACTCCAACTCAAAAAAGAAGGTATCATTCTGCACATATCATTTTGCATCTTGCTATTTCAGTCAATGTTTTGTAGTAAAAATGCAGAACTTGCGTGGAAAGGAATCACTAATTTTATTATAGTAATCACTTTGTGAGTGGGAGAAGCAGGTGTTAAGGCTTCAGCTGTGTCTGAAATGTTTTGTTTATTTTAAAAATGAGCTAAGAACCTGAAGATAATATGGAAAAATGTTAATATCTGGTTAAATAAGGTGGTTAAAGAGGTATCTTTTGTATTTTTTTGAAAAAATAATTTTTTCTATACAATTAATGTGTTTATTATTTAAAATGAAATAAAATAATATAGGTAAAACTCAGAAAATATTGATCTTGATTAAC
>NW_007057915.1:0-429 GCF_000164805.1 Carlito syrichta
AAAAAAAAAAAGTGGATGGTATTGATACAGAATATTATTCCTCATTTTAAACTTTCAGATTATTTTTCATGATATTAATTACTATAATAAATATATTAGGAAAGTCCAGGTACAATTTTACTTCCCACTACTCCTGTGAGCTCTCAGACACAATGGCTGCTTCATCTTTTCTTAAGTCACATTCCTACTGCTATTACAACGTTTAATATTTGGCCTGATCTTTTTTATTAACCACCCCTTTTCTTGTCCTTCTTTAATCAATTGTTCAATTCAACAAATTTTTTTTCAGTGTTTCAAAATTTTAGCAATACCCACCATTTAATCAGTGCCTGCTGCAGTCTAGGCTAAGTGTTTTGTATTGCATATAACAAACAATTTAAGACATATTTTAACTCATTTAATCTTCATGAAAACACTACTTTTTTTTTT
>NW_007057916.1:0-558 GCF_000164805.1 Carlito syrichta
TCCTTTAATCTATTAAATTCTACTCTACTCCATTTTACTCCATTCCATTCCTCTCCATTCCAATCCTCTCCATTCCATTCCTCTACTTTTTTCCATTACTTTCCATTCCAATCTATTTCTTTCTACTCCATTTTTCTCCATTCTATTTCTCTCCAATCTATTCCTCTCCATTCCATTACTCCTCGATTTTATTCATCTCCATTCCATTCCATTCCCAACCATTCCATTCCATTCCATGCCATTCCTCTCCATTCTTTTGCACTCCATTCTGCTTTATTGCTTTCCTCCCCATTCCATTTATGGCCAATCCATTCCCTTCCAGTACATTCCACTCCATTCCTTTCGTCAACTTTCCTTTCTTTTCTATTCCATTCCTCTCCATTCCATTCCATGCCATGCCATTCCACTTCATTCCATTCCACTAAATTCTAATCCATTCCATTCCATTCCATTCCTCTGTACTCCATTCCTCCACATTCCATTCCATTCCTGTATTCTACGGCATTCTTCCCATTCCATTTCATTCCTTTCCTTTCCATTCCTCTACCTTCTATTCCA
>NW_007057917.1:0-3287 GCF_000164805.1 Carlito syrichta
TCTCTGATGTCTGTCAAAAGATCTCTACTTATACTTTAACATCAGGATATTAATGAACCACCCTTGTTGTTTTCCATATTGAATTGGTGAGGTGCTTGACTTCTAAAACGCTGAATGCTTGTCTTTTATTTCAGTGACCAAACTATTACCTTGAGAACCTACCTCATGTAGGATGTTGGAGACCTGCTCCAGTGGGGTCGGGCCCGAAGGGGAGATGAGAGAAGCTGTGATAGACAGAGACCACACACCTTCGATGAGGATGGCAATCACCACAAAACTTTATTGCTCATGAGGCTATATTTATAATGCTCTTTTTGGCATAATCTTAACATTACACTAGTTACAATTTAAAACAACATGTGATATCCAATACCCCTCAGTTGATTTTTAATCTTTAATGATCTAAACAAAAATGTCTATTATTTATGCTAACCTTTAACTTTATAATGCTTTATATCTATTTAATGTTTTACAACTGTAGCAACAAATAGTGGCTTATGCCTCTAAGGTGTGAAACCTGCTGACTGCAGACGTAAGGCAAGTGTTTTTTACTTCCTTTAAGGGATGTTTCTTAACTTCTGTATTCCATCCTAAATTCTCTATTCCATCTTATAAATCTTATTCTATACTTTAACTCTATTTAAATTTTTATATCTATAATTTTTTCTATTTCTATTATTTATCTTACTTATACTTTATATCATCTATGATTTATATACCATCTATTAACCAACACCATATCTTGTGTCCCGCTTCAGACATACTTTCTTTTTCTGTTCCCACAGGATTTTAGCCTTTTCAGACATAATCAGAGGTCCACTACGCTTTAACTTCTCCCAGGTGGAAACCTGACTGGCTCTGATCCTGCGTCCATTTATCCAAAACCATCTAGCAAAATTCTTATCATAAACACTAGTATATGGTAAAAATGGGTCAAACCAATCTAAATTCTGCATACTACTTTTCCCTCTAAGCGCCCACCATATTCTATCATTAATTTTATATCCAACATAATTATCGATTTTCACTATAAAAATAACTTGTCTATATGATTTAATATCTCTAGTGCTTCTATGAGGAAAACGTGGGATAGTGAAACTATTTTCTACAAAATAATTAAACTGTTTAATGTTTCTCTAGAATGGCCTAGAATGGCCTGTCCTGCTGTGTTCAGTTCTGGGAAAGATTTCTTTATGTTCTCATAAAAGGGTGAAACAAGTATTGTCTCAGCTGTGGGGGGGGGGGAGAAGCAGAAATCTACTTTATTTTGGTTAGAGGATTGTTTAAAAGAAAATCATTAACTAATGACCTTTGGACTTCATGTCTAGTTTCGGTTGATCCATAGAATTGGGTTTCATTCAAAACAGTGTTTAACGGATAAAATTTTAACAAACATCCGGGATAAACATATCATGAAACTTAATGCCATGAGGAGCATACATTGTTGTTTTTTTCCAGGGCCATCTGAAGTCTCTCTGCCTTCCCTTCCATGGGGCTCTGCCAATTCCATGGTTTTCACCAGTGGCTCTGCCTGCCTGGTGAAGTGGGTACGCTTCAGGCAGCTTCAGAACTGGCACCTGTAAGATTATGGCTCCTGACAAAAAAGAAATAATCTCTTGATTTTGTTTGACTGAAAAAAATATCAAGTTGGACTCAGATTTCTTATAGGAACTCAGAAAACACATGATCACATGTCAAACTTTTTAAAACAATTACACACATGTTATTCCTTGAGCAATCAGTCACTAAGAATTTAGGATATGATCATTTCTAATGGGGAAATTATATCAATTCCATGTTGACTTGAAGATTAAATTCAGTAAATTGCATGAAAATATTTAAGTTCTATAAAAATGCTTTTTGTGTTTTCTGTTTATTTTCTTACTGCTATATACTTTTATGTGATATTGTTCACATTAGACTGTGCCTTTGCTTTACTGTTTTGGAATCCAGAGTATTGTTCAATAGCTCATTCAAAGGAATGTCCTTTTGGGTGAAGATTGGAAATAAAGTCATAGATATTTCTCAACACCTATCACTTTACAATACATTCAGCAAATAATTTACTTATGTATTTCTCCCTTGAATTTTGTTAAAAATCTACTTTCCATCAGATGCTTTACTTCAGACTTCGGCAACAATTTTCAAGATTTCTTTGATTTTTGACCTTACAGACCATGTCTGGATTCTGCAGCACCCTCTCTTTCTCCACAACTCCTCTTCCACCTTTTCCTGTGTTTCCACTTCCCTTTTCTTCTTCAAGATCTTTCAACATGTAAGAATCAAGCTTAGCTCGCAGGTTATACAAAATGATCTGTTGGCCTGTCTTTGGCATCCCTGATCTAACGGCTTGAGTAAATCAGTTCTTTGATAACACCAGTTTTTCTTTTTCTTTTCTTTTTTTTTTTTTTTTGAGTTGGAGTCTCACTGTCGCCCAGACTGGAGTGCAGTGGTCGCTCCTGGCCACCGCAGCCTCAACCTGCTGGGCTCCAGCGATTCTTCCGCCTCAGACTTCCAAGTAGCTGAAACTACAGGCATGCACTACCACACCTGGCTAATTTTTGATTTATTGTAGAGATCAGGTCTCGCCAAGTTTGCCCAGGCAGGTCGCGAACCCGTAGGCTCAGGCAATCCACTCCTCCTCAGCTTCCCAAAGCGTGGGATTACAGGCTGAGCCACTGAGCCCGGCTAACACCGGTTTATCTTTCAAGGTAATTGGTCTTTTGATTCCACTGGGCAGCTGGTGGGAATTCACAGGAGGCTGATTACAATAGGTGAGATTAGCTTGGTCTTGCATTTCTGGAAAACAGATACTTAGAATAAAGGAGTAAATGGGCCAAAATAAATTTAAAGTTTACCAAAAAATTATCAAAAGCTACCTGCAGTGAACCACGTTTGTCCTTGGCTAATGATTAGAGGGTGTGGAGCACAATAACTAATTAGCAATGCATGTGAGAAGAAAAAAAGGGAAACAGTTAAAATGGCTGCTTTCCAAAAATCGGCTCCATATAGCTCAGAGACCTAAATGTAATACCTCAGGCTATAGGAATCTTAGAAACCTCAGAAGACACCCTTATGGAAGTTGGACCAGTCACTCATTTCTTGATCAAAATCCCAGATGCCCATATCATAAGAGATAAGATATGAAAGGATTTTGGCTCCAGTAATGACTCCGCATCCGGCCAAGACCAAGAGATTTATTAAAGGGGCTGTTACAGAGAGGTTTGTAACTGAGAAGAAGCAAGAGAGGGGGAGAGACAGAGAGAGAGCAAGAGAGAGAGAGAGAG
>NW_007057918.1:0-429 GCF_000164805.1 Carlito syrichta
ATAATTAGATCAGCTGTCGAGCCCACTGACTGGCTAGTTAAGTCACCTACTTAAGTCAGCTGGCGAGCCAGCTGGCTAGCTATTTAGCAAGCTAGTTAATTCAGATGACAAGCATTCAGGCCGGCTATATAAGTCAGTTAGTTAAGTCAGGTGGCTAGCCAGATGACTAGCTATGCAGTGAGATAGTTGACTCAGGTGGCTACCCAGCTGCCTAGCTAAAATAGTCAGCTAGTTAATTCAGCTGGCTAGCCAGCTAGCTAGTTAGCTAAGTCAGCTGGGGAGCCAGCTGACTACTAGTTAAGTCATCTAGTCAAGTCACCTGGCTAGCGAGATGGCTAGGTGGTTAAGTCAACTAGTTAAGTCAGCTGGCTAGCAAGCTGCCTAGGTAGGTAGTAATATAGTTAAGTCAGCTGGCTAGCAAACGGGATG
>NW_007057919.1:0-428 GCF_000164805.1 Carlito syrichta
CTGTATTCAAAGATTCATCTAAAAAATCACCCACCATGAGTAAGCAGGCTTCACTCCCAGAATTCAGGGCTCTTTTAACATCTGCAATACTATAACTCTAATTAAATTAAAACCCCCAAATCCCATGTTATGAGACAAGAAAGACAAGTGGGACTTCATCAAACTAAAAACGTTCTGCAAAGGTAAAGAAACCAACAAGAGTGGGGAGAAAGCCCAAAGAATGGGAAAAACTATCTGACAATTCCATATCTGAAAAAGACATAACAACCAGGATCCACAAGGAAGTCAAACATGCTGAAAGGGAAATAACAAACAGCCCCATTAAAAAGTGGGCAAAATATATAAATAAACTATTCCCAAAGGAAGTTATAAGAGCAGCCAAAAGACATAAAAATTATCAGTCTCACTAATCATCAGATAAATTCAAA
>NW_007057920.1:0-2776 GCF_000164805.1 Carlito syrichta
TAATAAAAGAGAAGAAATCTGTTTTCCACGGTTCCTCTATCAAAAAATCTACATGACTTCTTACTAAGGGCTAAAGAAGAATCATCGTTTTGAAACAGGAATCAAGGGAAAGAGGGTCCTCACATACAGGACACAACATGGCCTCCAACTAAGTACGAATAAAGAATCATTGTTGTACGTGTCCTCAATCAAAAAAATTCCCAGGTTGTCTGCTATGGGACAAAAAAGAAATATATCTTCAAGCTCCCCAAATGTTTCAGAGCAATTGAGCATTTGGATATTATGAATCGGTCATTTCAGGATGCCAGCAACACTCTGGTCCAATTAAAATTTGTATATGGTATTGGGCACTCCAAGTCCGTTAGGTTCCTCAGAACAACTAATTCCAGATTCCAGGACAAAAATAATCTTCTTGCCATATTTGGATGTAACTATGGTCTTAAGGTGAACCCTGTAATACTTCACTTTCTGTGTCTCTTTTTATTTTGAGAGGGAACAAGGGTTTTGCACTTGCCAAATGTTTACTACGTACTTTTAATGGTAACCAGGAATCATGGAATGCACGAACCTAGGAAACTTCTGGGCATCTGTCTTTTGATATACTGAATTTGGAATCCAAATCAACAGGAAAAATCAGGACATCTTACTGAGAATAAAAAGGAAATCCGGCTCTAGGCGTTCTCATTTTCCGGAATCTACAGGCCCTGTTGATAAGGTTTAATAAGCAATCAGGGCTTCTGGGTCACTACATTTTCAGAGCTACTTGCTCCATGGATAAGCTAAATCAGTCATTACAGATCCTCAGGTTGTTTCTGGTTCTCTTGTTAGTTGTAATCAAGGATTTGGCCCTAGAAATCCTTTTGTTTCCTGGGACCATCTACGACCATAATCATATTCCCCAGAATAAAAAGGTATATTGGTACAAAATTCCTCGATTCATGTGACCTCAAAGTACAGAAAATTCTTGTGGCTGGGCAGGTATGAATTGGGATTTTGCCTTTGGAATTTTCCACATTTTGGGAAGTTCTTGTGAAGGGGAACCAGGAATCTTGGATACAAGTTCCCAAAGAAAAATATGGATGTCTTTTTCTTGTTATTGAGAAAACTGGAATTCACGGTCACAAGGAACTGTCTCGGCATCCTGCAGAGTGAAGCAGGAAGCTGGGTAATGGAGGTCGTCATATAAAGGAAACTACACGTCATATTGCTAAGGAACTATAAGGAATCTTCCTTATATGAATCCTCAATCCCAAAAAGTACAGGCCGTCTTCCTAAGGCGTAACCACAAGTCAGAGTTTTGAAGTAGGAATCTGGGTAATGGGAGTCCTCACATACAGGAAACTTCACTGCCTATTGCTAAGTAAGAATAAGGAATCTGCGTTATTCGGGTCATCAATCCCAAAAAACCTTAAGGTCGTCTTGTAATGGGCTAAACACGAATCATGTTGTTTACGAGCATGAATCTGGAAAATGGAGTCCTTATTTACAGGCAACTACATGACCTTTTGCTAAGAAAGATTAAGGAATCTGGTTTACACGAGTCCTCAATCCCAAAAATCTGCAGAGCATTGGAAAGTTCTAAATAGAATCAGAGTTTCGAAGCAGGAAGTAACTAATGAGAGTCCTAATACACAGGAAAATACACAGCCACTTGCCAAGGAAGAAAACGAATCTTGGTTATAGCAGTCCTCAGTCCTTAAAGTCAACAGGCTATCTACTGTGGGCTAAACAAGAATCAGAGTTTAGAAACTGGAACATAGGTAATAGCTGTCCTCATATGCAGAGTCTACATGATCTCTTGGTAAGGAGAACTAATAAATCTCTTTTACACGGTTACTTCGTCACAATAACTGCAGGACATGTTGGTAATGGCAAAACAAGAATCAGGGTTTCCAAACTGGATTCTGGGGAAAGGGAGTCCTCATATACAAGACATTACATGGCCCCTCGGTAAAGAAGAATAAGGAATCTGTGATACACTAGTCCACAATCCGAAAAATTCTCAGGGCGTCTTACTGCGGTATAAAAAAGAATCAAGGCTTTGAGCTCGTCTCATGTTTCAGAGATATTTGGATTGTGGGTATTATAAATCAGTCATTTCAGGACTCCAGCAACATTCTGGTCCTCTTGAGAGTTGTAATGTGGTATCTGGTAGTATAAGTCTCTTAGGTTCCTTGCGATAATTAAGGCCAGATTCCTGGACAAAAAGAATCATTTAGTAGTATTTGGATGTAACTTTGTCCTTTAGATGAACTTGGTAATCCTTAAATTTCCGTTTGTTCTTTATTTGTAGAGGGGCCGAGGGTTTTCCAGTTGCCAAATATTTAGTATGAATTATTAAAATGTAACCAGGATTCATGGAATCCACGTCCCTAGGAAACATCTGGGATTCTGCATTATGTATACAGACTTTTGGAACCACATGGACAGGGAAAATCAGGACATCTTGCTGAGAACGGAAAGAGAATCCGGTTCGTGGAGTAATCAATTGCCTTAATCTACAAGGTCTCTTGATAAGGTTTAAACAGCAATATGGGCTTTGATGTCGCCATATTTTTAGAGTGTCTTTTGAAAGGGACCAGGAATCTTGGGTTCCAATTCCTCAAGAACCTTATGCGAGTCTTTTTCTTGATATCAAAGCAACTGGAATTCTAGGTCACCAGGAAATATCTTTGCGTCTTGGTGAGAATTAAGCATGAATTTCAGTTATGGGAGTCCTCATATACAGAACACTACACGACCTGTTGCTACGCAAGAATAAGGAATCTTGCTTACA
>NW_007057920.1:2902-22766 GCF_000164805.1 Carlito syrichta
CGTGTCCTCAATCTCAAAAAAAACTTCAGGGTGTCTTGGTAAGAACTAAACACAAATTTGTGTTTTTGAAGCATAACCTAGGAAATTAAATCCTCATATACAGGCAATTGCACTGACTTTTCCTAACGAAGAATAAGGAATCTGGGTGACATGTTTTCTCAATCCCCAAAAAAGTACACAGCGTGTTCCTAAGATCTAAACAAGAATCAAGCTTTCGACGCATGTATCTCTGAACAGGAGTACTCATATAGAGGCAACTGCACGGCTGTTGCTAAATATAAGGAATCTGTGTTATACGAGTCCTCAGTCCTGAAAATCTACAGGGCAACTTGCTGATGCCTAAAGAAGAATCAGCGTTTCGAGGTGTGAATGTCGGTAATAGCAATCCTCAGATGCAGGAAACTACCAGGCCTCGTGTTAAGAAAAAGAAGAAATCTCTTTTCTCCGTTTCGTCTATCAAAAAATCTACAAGACGTCTTTCTAATGGCTAAACAAGAATCAGGGTTTTGAAACAGGAATCTATGGAAAGAGAGTCCACACATACAGGACTCTACATGGCCTCCAACTAAGTACAAATAAAGAATCTTTGATGTACGAATCCCAAATCCAAAAAATTCCCAAGGTGTCTGCTATGCGACAAACCTGAAGCAGAGCTTCGAGCTCCCCAAATGTTTTGGAGCAATTTAGCAAGCGGATAATATGAATTGATCATTTCAGGACTCCAGCAACATTCTGGTTCTCTTAAAAGTTGTAAACGTGTATTGGGCACTACAAGTCCGTTAGTTTCCTCAGAAAAACTAAGACCAGATTTCAGGAAAAAACGAATCTTCTTGCCATATTTGGATGTACCTCTTGTATTAAGGTAAACCCTGTAATCCTTTCCCTTCCATGTCTCTTTTTATTTTGAGACAGGACAAGGGTTTTGCAGTTGCCAAATGTTTAGTACGTATTTTTAAAGGTAAACAGGAATCATAGAATACATGTCCCTAGGAAACTGCTGGGCATCTGTCTTTTGATATACTGAGTTTGGAATCCACATTGACAGGAAAAATCTGGGCATCTTACTGAGAATGAAAAGGAAATCCGGTTCTAGGATTTCTCATTTTCCGGAATATACAGGGCCTCTTGATAAGGTTTAATCAGCAATGTGGGCTTCTGGATCCCTATATTTTCAGAGCTACTTGCTCCATAGATACGTTAAATCTGTCATTACAGATCCTCAGGAATATTCTGGTCCTCTTGTTAGTTGTAATCAATTCTCAGGCCATACAAATCTTTTTGTTTCCTAGGAACATATACGACCATAATCATATTCCCCAGAATCAAAACGTAAATTGGTACAAAATCCATCGATTGTGGTGACCTCAAATAACAGAAAATTCTTGTGGGAGTGCAGGTCGGAATTGGGATGTTGGGTTTGGAAGTATCCACATTTTGGTGAGGTCTTGTGAAGGGTCACCAGGAATCTTGGATTCCAGTTCCCAAAGAACATTATGGACGTCTTTCTCTTGATATCCAAAACACTGGAATTCTCGGTCACCAGGAACTGTCTCGGCATCCTGTAGAGTGAAGCAGGAAACTGTGTAATGGAGGTCGTTATATACAGGAAACTACACGTCATATTGCTAAGGAAGTATAAGGAAAGTTCGTTAAATGTGTCCTCAATCCCAAAAACTACAGGCCGTCTTCCTAAGACGTAACCACGAATCAGGTTTTTGAAGTAGGAATCTGGGTAATGGGAGTCCTCACATACAGGAAACTTCACTGCCTATTGCTAAGTAAGAATAATGAATCTGCATTACTCGTGTCCTCAATCCCAAAAAAACTTCAGGTTTTCTTGCTATTGGGCTAAACACGAATCATCGTGTTTTCGAGCATGAATCTGGGAAATAGAGTCCTTATTTACATGCAACTACATGACCTTTTGCTAAGAAAGAATAAGGAATCTCAGTTACACGAGTCCTCAATCCCAAACATCTGCAAAGCATCTTGGAATGTGCTAAAAAGGAATCAGAGTTTCGAAGCAGGATGTATATAATGAGAGTACTATAATACAGGAAATACACAGCCCCTTGTCAAGGCAGAAAAAGTATCGGGGTGATAACAGTCCACAGTCCTAAGAATCAACAGGCCATTTGCTGTTGCCTAAACAAGAATCAGGGTTTAGAAGCTGGAACATAGTTAACAGCAGTACTCATATACAGAATCTAAACGATCACTAACTACGGAGAAAAAAGAAACCTGTTTTACACGGTTCCTCCACCCCAATATCTACATGACCTTTGCTAATAGCAAAAAAGAATCAGGGTTTCCAAACAGGTTTCAGGGAAAAGGGAGTCCTCATATACAGGACATTACACGGACACTCGCTAAGGAAGAATAAAGAATCTGTGATACACTAGTCCACATTCCGAAAAATTCTCAGGGTGTCATGCTGCAATATAAATAAGAATCAAGGCTTCGAGCTCGTCTCATGTTTCAGAGATATTTGGCTTGTGGGTATTATGAATCAGTCATTTCAGGAGTCCAGCAACATTCTGGTCCTCTTGAGAGTTACAATCGGGTATCTGGTAGTACATTCCCTTAGGTTCCTCAGGACAATAAAGGACAGACTCCCGAAAAAAGGTATCATTTTGCCATATTTGGATGTAACTTTGGTCTTAACATGAACTTGGTAATCCTGAAATTTCCGTTTGTACTTTATTTGGAGAGGGGCCGAGGGTTTTGCAGTTGCCAAATATTTAGTACGAATTATAAAAATGTAACCAGGATTCATGGAAACCAGGTCCCTAGGAAATATCTGGGCATCTGCATTTTTGTATACAGAGTTTTGGAATTCACATGGACAGGAAAATCAGGGCATATTGCTAAGAACGGATACGGAATCCGGTTCTAGGAGTTCTCACTTTCCAGAATCTACAGGGTCTCTTGATAAGGTTTAATCAGCAATCTGGGCCTCTGGGTCCCTACATTTTCAGAGCTACTTGCTCCGTGGATATGGTAAATCAGTCATTACAGATCCTCAGGATCTTTCTGGTCCTCTTGTTAGTTGTAATCAAGGATTTGGCCCTAGAAATCCTTTTGTTTCTTGGGACCATCTACGACAATAATCATATTCCCCGGAATCAAAAGGTATATTGGTTTAAAATTCCTCGATTCAGGTTACGTCAAAGTGCAGAGAATACTTGTGATTGGGAAGGTAGGAATTGGGGTTTTGGGTTTGGAATATTCCACATTTTGGGGAGGTCTTGTGAAGGGTAACCAGGAATCTTGTATTTCAGTTCCCAAAGAACATTATGGACATCGTTCTCATGTTATCCAAACAACTGGAATTCTTGGTCACCAGGAACTGTCTCGGCATCCGGCAGAGTGAAGCAGGAAGCTGGGTAAACAGGGTCGTCATTTACAGGAAACTACACGTCATATTGCTAAGGAAGTATAAGAAATTTTCCTTATATGAGTCCTTAATCCCAAAAACTACAGGCCATCTTCCTAAGACGAAACCATGAATCAGGTTATTGAAGTAGGAATCTGGGTAATGGGAGTCCTCACATAAAGGAAATTTCACTGCCTATTGCTATGTAAGAATAAGGAATACGCGTTACTCAGGTCCTCAATCCCAAAAGTGCTTTAGGTCATCTTGCTATGGACAAAACACGAATCATGTTGTTTTCGAGCATGAATCAGGAAAATGGAGTCCTTATTTACAGGCAATTACATGACCTTTTGCTAAGAAAGAATAAGGAATCTGGGTTATATGAATCCTCAATCCCAAAAATCTACAGAGCATCTTGGAAAGTTCTAAAAAGAATCAGAGTTTTGAAGCAGGATGTATCTAATGAGAGTCCTAATATACAGGAAAATACACAGCCCCTTGCCAAAGAGGAAAAAGAATCGGGGTTTTAGCAGTCTTCAGTCCTTAATATCAACAGGCCATCTGCTGTGGGCTAAACAAGAATCAGGGTATAGAAGTTGGAACATAGGTAATAGCAGTCCTCATACACAGAATCTCCATGATCTCTAGCTAAAGAGAACTAAGAAACCTCTATAACACGGTTCCTCCATCACAATATCTACATGACATCTTGCTAATCGCAAAACAAGAATCAGGATTTCCAAGCAGGATTCTGGGGAATGGGTGTCCTCATATACAGGACATTACATGGCCCCTTGGTTAAGAAGAATAAGGGATCTGTGATAAACTAGTCCACAATCTGAAAAATTCTCAGGGAATCTTGCTGCGGTATAAACAAGAATCAAGGTTTCCAGCGCGTCTCATGTGTCAGAGATATTTGACTGGTGGGTATTATGAATCAGTCATTTCAGGACTCCAGCAACATTCTGGTCCTCTTGAGAGTTGTAATCGGGTATCTGGTAGTACAAATCCCTTAAGTTCCTCGGTACAATTAAGGACAGATTCCCAGAAAAAAAGTATCGTATTACCATGTTTGGATGTAACTTTGTTCTTAAGATGAACTTGGTAATCCTTAAATTTCCGTTTGTAATTTATTTGTAGAGGGGCCGAGGGTTTTGCAGTTGCTAAATACTTAATACGAATTATTAAAATTTAACCAGGATCCGTGTATTCCACGTCCCTAGGAAACATCTGCGCATTTGCATTTGTGTACACAGAGTTTTGGAATCCACATGGACAGGGAAATTCAGGGCATCTTACCGAGAACGGAAAGGGAATCCGGTTCTTGGAGTTCTCAATCGCCTAAATCTACAAAGTCTCCTGATAAGGTTTAATAAGCAATCTGGGCTACAATGTCGCCGCACTTTTAGTGTGTCTTTTGATAAAGGACCAGGAGTCTTGAGATCCAATTACTCAAGAACTTTATGGGAGTCTTTCTCTCGATATTAAAGCAACTGGAATTCTAGGTCATCAGGAAATATCTTGGCGTCTTGCTGAGAATGAAGCAGGAATTTCAGTAATGGGAGTCCTCATAAACAGAACACTGCACGACCTGCTGCTACAGAAGAATAAGGAATCTTAGTTACAAGAGGCCTCCATCCCAAAAACCTGCAGACAATCTTGCTAAGAGATAACCACCATTCAGGTTTGAGAGTAGGAATCTGGATAATGGGAGTCCTCATATACAGGAAACTGCACTGTCTATTGCTAAAGGAGAATAAGGAATCTGGTTTACATGTGTCCTCCATCCCAATAAAACTTCAGGGTTTTTTGCTAAGGGCTGAACACGAATTTGGGTTTTTGAAGCATAAACTAGGGAAATGAAATGCTCATATAAAGACAAATACACTGACTTTTCCTAAGAAAGAATAAGGATTGTGGGTGACATGTTTTCTCAAACTCCAAAAAATTATACGGCGTCTTCCTAAGATCTAAACAAGAATCAAGCTTTTGACACATGTATCTGTGAACAGGAGTACTCATATACAGGTAACTGCACGGCTGTTGCTAAAAATAAGGAATCTGGGTTGTACGAGTCCTCAGTCCTGAAAATCTACTGAGCATCTTGCTGACGGCTAAATAAGAATCAGGAATTCGAGGCATGAATGTGGGTAATAGCAATCCTCATATACAGGAAACTACATGGACTCTTGCTAATAAAAGAGAAGAAATCTGTTTTACACGGTTCCTCTATCAAAAATTCTACATGACTTCTTACTAAGGGCTAACAAGAATCAGGGTTTTGAAACAGGAATAAAGGGAAAGAGTCCTCACATACAGGACACTACATGACTTCCAACTAAGTACGAATAAAGAATCATTGTTGTACGCGCCCTCAATCCAGATAATTCCGAGGTTGTCTGCTATGGGAAAAACAAGAAAAAGAACTTCGAGCTCCCCAAATGTTTCAGAGCAATTAAGCATTCAGATATTATGAATCGGTCTTTTCAGGACTCTAGCAACATTCTGGACTCTTAAAAGTTGTAAATGGTATTGGGCACTCCAAGTCCGTTAAGTTCCTCAGAACAACTATGTCCAGATTCCAGGACAAAAAGAATCTTCTTGCCATATTTGGATGTAACTCTGGTCTTAAGGTGAACCCTGTAATCCTTCCCCATCCGTGTCGCTTTTTATTTTGAGGCGGGAAAAGGGTTTTGCAATTGCCAAATGTTTACTACGTACTTTTAATGGTAACCAGGAATCATGGAATCCACGAACCTAGGAAGCTTCTGGGCATCTATCTTTTGATATATTGAATTTAGAAGCCAAATCGACAGGAAAAATCAGGGCATCTTATTGAGAATAAAAATGAAATCCGGTTCTAGGAGTTCCCATTTTCTGAAATCTACAGGGCCTCTTGATAAGGTTTAATCAGCAATCTGGGCTACTGGGTTCCTACATTTTCAGAGCTACTTGCTCCGTGGATACGCTAAATCTGTCATTACAGATCCTCAGGATCTTTCTGGTCCTCTTGTTAGTTGTAATCAAGGATTTGGCCCTAGAAATCCTTTTGATTCCTGGGACCATCAACGACCATAATCATATTCCCCAGAAGAAAAGGTATATTAGTACAAAATTCCTTGATTCAGGTGACCTCCAAGTACATAAAATTCTTTTGGGTGGGCAGGAAGGAATTGGGGTTTTGGGTTTGGAATATCCACATTTTAGGGAGGTCTTGTGAAGGAGAACCAGGAATCTTGGATTCCAGTTCCCAAAGAAAATTATGGACTTCTTTCTCTTGATATTCAAAAAACTGGAATTTTCGGTATCCAGGAACTGTCTCGGCATCATGCATAGTGAAGCAGGAAGCTGGGTAGAGGAGGTCATCTTATTGATGAAACTACATGTCGTATTGCTAAGGAAGCATAAGGAATCTTCCTTATATGAGTCCTCCATCCCAAAAACTACAGGTCATATCCTAAGAGGTACCACGAATCAGGTTTTTGAAGTAGGAATCTGGGTAATGGGAATCCTCACATACAGGAAACTTCACTGACTATTGCTAAGTAAGAATAAGGAATCTACGGTACTCGTGTCCTCAATCCCAAAAAAACTTCAGGTTTTCTTGCTATGGGCTAAACACGAATCATGGTGTTTTCGAGCATGAATCTGGGAAATGGAGTCCTTATTTACAGGCAACTCCATGACGTGTTACCAAGAAAGAAGAAGGAATCTGGGTTACACGAGTCCTCAATGCCAAAAATCTAAAGAGCATCTTGGAAAGTGCTAAAATGTAATGAGAGTTTTGAAGCAGGATGTATCTAATGAGAGCCCTCTTATACAGGAGAATGCACAGCACCTTTCCAAGGAAGAAAAAGAATCGGGGTTATAGCAATCCTCAGTCCTAAAAATCAACAGGCCATTTACTGTGGGCTAAAAAAGAATCAGGTTTTAGAAGCTGGAACATAGTTAATAGCAGACCTCATATACAGAATGTACATGATCTCTAATTTAGGAGAAATAAGAAACCTGTTTTACACGGTTCCTCCATCCCAATATCTACATGACATCTTGTTAATGGCAAAACAAGAATCAGGGTTTCCAAACAGGATTCTGGGGAAAGGGAGTCCTCATATACAGGACATTACACGGCCCCACGTTAAGGAATAATAAGGAATCTGTGATATACTAGTCCACATTTCGAAAAATTCTCAGAGTGTCTTGCTGTGGTATAAAAAAGGATCAAGACTTCAAGCTCGTCTCATGATTCAGAGATATTTGACTTGTGGGTATTATGAATCAGTCATTTCAGGACTCCAACAACATTCTGGTCCTCTTGAGAGTTGTAATCTGGTATCTGGTAGTACAAGTCTCTTAGGATCCTTGTGACATTAAAGCCAGATTCCTGGAAAAAAAGAATCATTTAGTCGTATTTGTATGTAATTTTGTTCTTAAGATGAACTTGGTAATCCTTAAATTTCCGTTTTTACTTTATTTATAGAGGGGCCGAGTTTTTTGCAGTTGCAAATTATTTAGTACGAATTATTAAAATGTAACCAGGATTAATGGAATCCACGTCCCTAGGAAACATCTGGGCATCTGCATTATGTGTACAGACTTTTGGAAACCACATGGACAGGGAAAATCAGGGCATTTTGCTGAGAAGGGAAAGGGAATCCGGTTCATGGTGTTATCATTCGCCTAAATCTACAAGGTCTATTGATAAGGTTTAAACAGCAATATGGGCTTCTATGTCGCCATATTTTTAGGGTGTCTTTTGAAAATGGACAAGGAATCTTGGGTTCCAATTCCTCAAGAACTTTATGGGAGTCTTTCTCGTGATATCCAAGCAACTGGAATTCTAGGTCACCAGGAAATATCTTTGCGTCTTGCTGAGAATGAAGCATGAATTTTAGTAATGGGAGTCCTCATATACAGAACACTACACGACCTGTTGCTATACAAGAATCAGGAGTCTTGATTACACGAGTCCTCCATCCCAAAAACGTACAGAGCATCTTGCTAAGAGGTAACCAACTTTCAGGTTTTGACAGTAGGAATCTGGATAATGGCAGGCCTCATGTACAGGAAACTGCACTGTGTATTGCTAAAGGAGAATAAGGAATCATGTTTACACGTGTCCTTCATCCCAAAAAAAAACTTCAGGGTGTCTTGCTAAGGGCTAAACACAAATTTGGGTTTTTGAAGCATAACCTAGGAAATTAAATCCTCATATACAGTCAACTGCACTGAACTTTACTAACAAAGAATAAGGAATCTGGGTGATATATTTTCTCAATCCCCAAAAAAGTACATGGCGTCTTCCTAAGATCTAAACAAGAATCAAGCTTTCGACGCATGTATCTGTGAACAGGGGTACTCATATACAGGCAATTGCACAGCTGTTGCTAAATCTAAGAAATCTGTCTTATACGAATCCTCAGTCCTGAAAATCTACAGGGCAACTTGCTGACGCCTAAAGAAGAATCAGGGTTTCAAGGCATGAATGTGGGTAATAGCAATGCTCATATGCAGGAAACTACAAGGCCTCTTGCTAAGAAAAAGAAGAAATCTCTTTTCCACTGTTCATCTATCAAAAAATCTACATGACGTCTTACTAAGGGCTAAACAAGAATCAGGGTTTCGAAACAGGACTCTAGGGAAAGAGAGTCTACACATACAGGACTCTACACGGCCTCCAACTAAGTACGAATAAAGAATCTTTGCTGTACGCGACCCCAATCCAAAAAACTAACAAGGTGTCTGCTATGCGACAAACATGAAGCAGAGCTTCGAGCTACCCAAATGTTTTGGAACAATTTAGCATGCAGATATTATGAATCGTTCATTTCAGGACTCCAACAACATTCTGGTCCTTTTAAAAGTTGTAAACTGGTATTGGGCCCTCCAAGTTAGTTAGGTTCCTCAGAAAAACTAAGGCCAGATTCCAGGACAAAAAGAATCTTCTTACCATATTTGGATGTACCTCTGGTATTAAGGTGAACCCTGTAATCTTTCCCCTTCCGTGTCTCTTTTTATTTTGAGACAGGACAAGGGTTTTGCAGTTGCCAAATGTATAGTACATATTTTTAGGTAAACAGGAATCATAGAATCCACGTCCCTAGGAAACTACTGGGCATCACTCTTTTGATATACTGAGTTTGGAAGCAAAAGAAGAATCATGGTTTCCAAACAGGATTCTGGGAAACGGGAGTCCTCATATACAGGATATTACATGGACCCTCGCTAAGGAAGAATAAAGAATCTGTGATACACTAGTCCACATTCCGAAAAATTCTCAGAATGTCTTGCTGTGATATAAACAAGAATCAAGGCTTCAAGCTCTTCTCATGTTTTGGAGATATTTGGCTTGTGGGTATTATGAATCAGTCATTTCAGGACTCCAGCAACATTCTGGTCCTCTTGAGAGTTATAATCGGGTATCTGGTAGTACATTTTCTAAGGTTCCTCGGGACAATAAAGGCCAGATTCCCGGAAAAAAGTATCGTTTTGCCTTATTTGGATGTAACATTGGAATTAACATGCACTGGGTAATCCTTAAATTTCCGTTTGAACTTTATTTGGAGAGGGGCCAAGGTTTTTGCAGTTGCCAAATATTTAGTACGAATTATAAAAATGTAACCAGGATTGATGGAATCCAGGTCCCTAGGAAATATCTGGGCATCTGCATTTTTGTATACAGAGTTTTGGAATCCAGATGGACAGGAAAATCAGGGCATCTTGCTGAGAACGGAAAGGGAATACGGCTCTAGGAGTTCTCACTTTCCGGAATCTACAGGACCTCTTGAAAAGGTTAGTCAGCAATCTGGAATTCTGGGTCCCTACATTTTCAGATCTACTCGCTCCGTGGATACGCAAAAACTGTCATTACATATCCTCAGGATGTTTTTGGTTCTCTTGTTAGTTATAATCAAGCATTTGACCCTAGAAATCCTTTTGTTTCCTGGGACCACCTACGACCATAATCATATACCCAACAATCAAAAGGTATATTGGTTTAAAATTCCTCGATTCAGGTTACCTCAAAGTGCAGAGAATACTTGTGGTTGGGCACGTAGGAATTGGGGTTTTGGATTTGGAATATTCCACATTTTGGGGAGTTCTTGTGAAGGGGAACCAGGAATCTTGGATTCCAGTTCCCAAAGAACATTATGGACGTCTTTCTCTTGTTATCAAAAAAACTGGAATTCTCGGGCACCAGGAACTGTCTCGGCATCCTGCAGAGTGAAGCAGGAAGCTGGGTAATGGAGGTTGTCATATACAGAAAACTACACGTCATATTGCTAAGGAAGTATAAGGAATTTTCCTTATATGAGTCCTCAATCCCAAAAACTACAGGCCATCTTCCTAAGATGTAACCATGAATCAGGTTTTAGAAGTAGGAATCTGGGTAATGGGAGTCCTCACATAAAGGAAATTTCACTTCCTATTGCTAAGTAAGAATAAGGAATCTGCGATATTCGGGTCCTCAATCCCAAAAATGGTTAAGGTCATTTTGCTATGGGCTAAACACGAATCATGGTGTTTTCGAGCATGAATCTGGAAAATGGAGTCCTTATTTACAGGCAACTACATGACCTTTTGCTAATAAAGAATAAGTAATCTGGGTTACAAGAGTCCTCAATCCCAAAAATCTACAGAGCATCTTGGAAAGTTCTAAAAAGAATCACAGTTTTGAAGCAGGATGTATCTAATGCGAGTCCCTATATACAGAAAAATACACAGCCCATTGTCAAAGAAGAAAAAGAATCGGGGTTATAGCAGTCCTCACTCCTTAAAAACACAGGTCATCTGCTGTGGGCTAAACAAGAATCAGGGTTTAGACGCTGGAACATAGGTTATCATATGCAGAATCTCCATGATCTCTAGCAAAGGAGAACTAATGAACCTCTTTTAAACGGTTCTTCCATCACTATATCTACATGACATCTTGCTAATGGCAAAACAAGAATCAGCGTTTCCAAACAGGATTCTGGGGAATGGGAGTCCTCATATACAGGACATTACATGGTCCCTTGGTAAAGAAGAATAAGGAATCTGTGATACACTAGTCCACAATCTGAAAAATTCTCGGGGTGTCTTGCTGCAGTATAAACAAGAATCAAGGCTTCAAGCTCGTCTCATGTTTCAGAGATATTTGGCTTGTGGGTATTATGTTTTTGTTTTGTTTTTTTTGAGTTGGAGTCTCACTCTGTCGCCCAGACTGGAGTGCAGTGGCCACTCCCGGCCACTTTAGCCTCGACCTGCTGGGCTCTGGCGATCCTTCCACCTCAGCCTTCCAAGTGGCCGGAATTACAAGCATGCGCTACCATGCCTGGCTGATTTTTTGATTTACTGTAGAGATGAGGTCTCGCTGCCCAGGCGGGTCTCGAACCCACAGGCTCAGGCAATCCACTCACCTCAGCCTCCCAAAGGCACGGGATTACAGGCTGAGCCACCAAGCCCGGCTGCTTGTGGGTATTATGAATCAGTCATTTCAGGACTCCAGCAACATTCTGGTCCTCTTGAGAGTTGTAATCGGGTATCTGGTAGTACAAATCCCTTAAGTCCTTGGGACAATTAAGGCCAGATTCCCGGAAAAAATGTATCATATTGCCATATTTTTTTGTAACTTTGGTATTAAGATGAATTTGGTAATCCTTACATTTCCGTTTGTACTTTATTTGTAGAGGGGCTGAGAGTTTTGCAGTGGCCAAATGTTTAGTATGAATTTTTAAAATGTAACCAGGATCCATGGATTCCACATCCCTAGGAAACATCTGGGCATCTGCATTTTTGTACACAGAGTTTTAAAATCCTCATGGCCAGGGAAATTCAGGGCATCTTGGTGGGAACGGAAAGGGAAGCCGGGTCTTGGAGTTCTCAATTGACTAAATCTACAAAGACTCCTGGTAAGGTTTAATCAGCAATCTGGGCTCCTATGTCGCCACATTTTTAGAGTGCATTTTTAAAATGAACCAGTAATCTTGGGTTCCAATTCCTCAAGAAATTTATGGGACTCTTTCTCTTGATATCAAAGCAACTGGAATTCTAGGTGACCAGGAAATATCTTGGCGTCTTGCTGAGAATGAAACAGGAATTTAAGTAATGGGAGTCCTCATATACAGAACACTTCACGACCTGCTGCTACGGAAGAATAAGGAATCTTGGTTACACGTGGCCTCCATTCCAAAAACCTACAGACCGTCTTGCTAAGAGATAACCACCATTCAGGTTTTGGGAGTAGGTATCTGGATAATGGGAGTCCTCATATACAGGAAACTGCACTGTCTATTGCTAAAGGAGAATACGGAATCTGGTTTACAGGTGTCCTCCATCCAAATAAAACTTCAGGGTTTCTTACTAAGGGCTAAACACGAATCTGGGTTTTTGAAGCATACACTAAGGAAATGAAATCCTCATATACAGGCAAATGCAATGAATTTTCCTAAGAAAGAATCAGGAATGTGGGTGACATGTTTTCTCAATCTCCTAAAAAGTATACAGCGTCTTCCTAAGATCTAAACAAGAATCAAGCTTTTGACGCATGTATCTGTGAACAGGAGTACTCATATACAGGTAACTGCACGACTGTTGCTAAAAATAAGGAATCTGGGTTATATGTGTCCTCAGTCCTGAATATCTACAGGGCATCTTATTGACAGCTAAATAACAATCAGGGATTTGAGGCATGAATGTGGGTAATAGCAATCCTCATAGAGAGTAAACTACATGGCCTCTTGCTAATAAAAGAGAAGAAATCTGTTTTCCATGGTTCCTCTATCGAAAAATCTACATGACTTCGTACTAAGGGCTAAACAAGAATCAGGGTTTCAAAAAAGGAATCCAGGGAAAGAGAGTCCTCATATACAGGACATTACAAGGCCTCCAACTAAGTACGAATAAAGAATCATGGTTGTACGCATCCTCAATCCAGAAAATTCCCGGGTTGTCTGCTATGGGATAAACAAGAAACAGATCTTCAAGCTACCCAACTGATTCAGAGCAATTTAGCATTCGGATATTATGAATCGGTCATTTCAGGACTCTAGCAACATTCTGGTCCTCTTAAAAATTGTAAATGGTATTGGGCATTCCAAGTCCGTTAGGTTACATAGAACAACTAAGGTCAGATTCCAGGACAAAAAGAATCTTCTTGCCGTATTTGGATGTAACTTTGGTCTTAAGATGAACTTGGTAATCCTTAAATTTCCGTGTGTACTTTATTTGGAGAGTGGCCGAAGGTTTTGCAGTTGCCAAATATTTAGTACGAGTTATTAAAATGTATCCAGGATCCATGGATTCCACGTCCCTAGGAAACATCTGGGCATCTGCATTTTGGTACACAGAGTTTTGGAATCCACATGGACAGGGAAATTCAGGGCATCTTGCTGAAAACGGAAAGGGAATGCAGTTCTTGGCGTTCTCAATCGCCTAAATCTACAAGGTCTCTTGATAAGGTTTAAACAGCAATCTGGTCATCTATGTCGCCACATTTTTAGTGTGTCTTTTGAAAAGGGACCAGGAATCTTGGGTTCCAATTCCTAAAGAAGTTTATGGGTGTCTTTCTCTTCATATCCAAACAACTGGAATTCTAGGTCACCAGGAAATATCTTTACGTCTTGTTGAGAATGAAGCATGAATTTCAGTAATGGGAGTCCTCATATACAGAACACTACACGACCTGTTGCTATGCAAGAATAAGGAATCTTGCTTAAACGAGTCCTCCCATCCCAAAAGCCAACGGAGCATCTTGCTAAGAGGTAACCAACTTTCAGGTTTTGGGAGTAGGAAACTGGATAATGGCAGTCCTCATATACAGGAAACTGCACTGTCTATTGCTAAAGGAGAATAAGGAATTATGTTTACACGTGTCCTTCACCCCCAAAAAACTTCAGGGTGTCTTGCTAAGGGCTAAACACAAATTTTGTTTTTGAAGCATAACCTAGGAAATTAAATCCTCTTATACAGGCAACTGCACTGACTTTTCCTAAGAAAGAATAAGGAATCTGGGTGACATGTTTTCTCTATCCCCAAAAAAGTAAATGGCGTCTCCCTAAGATCTAAACAAGAATCAAGTTTTTGACGCATGTATCTGTGAACAGGAGTACTTATATACAGGCAACTGCACGGCTGTTGCTAAATACAAGGAATCTGTGTTATACGACTCATCAGTACTGAAAATCTACAAGGCATCTTGCTGACGTCTAAACGAGAATCAGGGTTTCGAGGCATGCATGTGGGTAATAGCAATCCTCATATGCAGGAAACTACATGACCTCTTGCTAAGAGAAAAGAAGAAATCACTTTTCCACGGTTCATCTATCAAAAAATGTACATGGCGTCTTACTAAGGACTAAACAAGAATCAGGGTTTCGAAACAGGAATCTAGGGAAAGAGAGTCCACACATAAAGGACCCTACACAACCTCCAACCAAGTATGAATAAAGAATCTTTGCTGTACGTGTACCCAAACCAAAGAATTCCCAAGGTGTCTACTATGGGACAAACATGAAACAGAGCTTCGAGCTCCCCAAATGTTTTGGAGCAATTTCGCATGTGGATATTATGAATCGTTCATTTCAGGACTCCAGCAAAATTCTGGTGCTCTTAAAACTTGTAAACAGGCATCGGGCACTCCAAGTCTGTTAGGTACCTCAGAACAACTAAGGCCAGATTCCAGGACAAAAAGAATCTTCTTTCCATATTTCGATGTAACTCTGGTCTTAAGGTGAAACCTGTAATCTTTCTCTTTCCGTTTCTCTTTTTATTTTGAACAGGGACAAGGGTTTTGCACTTACCAAATGTTTGCCACGTTCTTTTAATGGTAACCAGTAATCATGGAATCCACGAACCTAGGAAAGTTCTGGGTATCTGTCTTTTGATATACTGAATTTGCAGTCCAAATCTACAGGAAAAATCAGGGCATCTTACTGAGAATTAAAAGGAAATCCTGTTCTAGGAGTTCTTTTTTCCGGAATCTACACAGCATCTTGATAAGTTTTAATCAGCATCTGGGCTTCTGGGTCCCTACATTTTCAGAGCTACTTGCTCCATGGATATGCTAAGTCTGTCATTACAGATCCTCAGGATCTTTCTGGTCCTCTTGTTAGTTGTAATGAAGGAGTTGGCCCTAGAAATTCTTTTGTTTCTTGGGACCATCTACGACCATAATCATATTCCCTAGAATCAAAAGTTATATTGGTAAAAAATTCCTCGATTCAGGTGACCTCAAAGTAGAGACAATTCTTGTGGGTGGGCCGGTAGGAATTGGGGTTTGGGTTTGGAATATTCCTCATTTTGGGGAGGACTTGTGAAGGGGAACCACGAATCTTGGATTCCAGTTCCCAAAGAACATTATGGACGTCTTTCTCGTGGTATCCAAAAAACTGGAATTATCTGTCTACACGAATTGTCTTGGCATCCTGCAGAGTGAAGAGTGAAGCAAGAAGCTGGGTAATGGAGGTCGTCATATACAGGAAACTACACGTTATAATGGTAAGGAAGTCTAAGGAATCTTCCTTTTATGAGTCCTCAGTCCCAAAACTACAGGCCGTCTTCCTAAGTGCTAACCACGAATCAGATTTTTGAAGTAGGAATATGGGTAATGGGAGTCCTCACATACAGGAAACTTCACTGCCTATTGCTAAGTAAGAATATGGAATATGCGATACTCAGGTCCTCAATCCTGAAGAAGCTTAAGGTCATCTTGCTATGAGCTAAACACGAATCATGGTGGTTTCGAGCATTAATCTGGTAAACGGAGTCCTTAATTACAGGCAACTACATGACCTTTTGATAAGAAAGAATAAGGAATCTGGGTTACATGAGTCCTCAATCCCAAAAATCTACAGAGCATCTTGGAAAGTTCGAAAAAGAATCAGAGTTTCGACGCATGATGTATCTAATGAGAGTCCTAATATACAGGAAAATACACAGCCCCTTGCCAAGGAAGAAAAAGAATCGGGGTTATAGTAGTCCTCATTCCTTAAAATCAACAGGCCATCTGCTGTGGGCTAAACAAGAATCAGGGTTTAGAAGCTGGAACATAGGTAATAGCAGTCCTCATATGCAGAATCTATATGATCTCTTGCTAAGGAGATCTAAGAAACCACTTTTACACAGTTCCTCCATTACAATATCTACATGACATCATGATAATGGCAAAACAAGAATCAGGAATCAGGGTGTCCAAACACGATTCTGGGGAAAGGGAGTCCTCATATACAGGACATTACAGGGCCCATCGCTAAGGAAGAATAAGGAATCTGTGATACACTAGTCCACAATCCGAAAAATTCTCAGGGTGTCACTGCGGTATAAACAAGAATCAAGACTTTGAGCTCATCTCATGTTTCAGAGATATTTGTCTTGTGGGTATTATGAAACAGTCATTTCAGGACTCCAGCAACATTCTGGTCCTCTTGAGAGTTGTAATCGGGTATCTGGTAGTACAAAGCCGTTAAGGTCCTCGGGACAATTAAGGCCACATTACCGGAAAAAAAGTATCATATTGCCATGTTTGGATGCAACTTTGGTCTTAAGATGAACTTGGTAAACCTTAAATTTCCTTTTTTACTTTATTTGTAGAGGGGCAGAGGGTTTTGCAGTTGCCAAATATTTAGTACGTATTGTTAAAATGTAACAAGGATCCATGGATTCCACGTCCCTAGGAAAAATCTGGGAATCTGCATTTTTGTACACAGAGGTTTGGAATCCACATGGACAGGGAAATTCAGGGCATCTTGCTGAGAACGGAAAGGGAATCTGGTTCTTGGAGTTCTCTATCACCTAAATCTACAAAGTCTCTTGATAACATTTAATTAGCAATCTGGGCTTTTTTGTCGCCACATATTTAGTGTGTCTTTTGAAAAGGGACCAGGAATCTTGGGTTCCAATTCCTCAAGAACTTTATGATAGTCTTCCTCTTGATATCCAAGCAAATGGAATTCTAGGTCACCAGGAAATATTTTGGCGTCTTGCTGAGAATGAAGCAGGAATTTCAGTATTGGGAGTTCACATATACAGAACACTACACGACCTGTTTCTACGGAAGAATAAGGCATCTTGGTTACAAGAGGCCTCCATCCCAAAAACCTACAGACGCTATTGCTAAGAGAAAACCAGCATTCAGGTTTTGGGAGTATGAATCTGGATAATGGGAGTCCTCATATACAGTAAACAGCACTGTCTATTGCTAAAGGAGAATAAGGAATCTGGTTTACACGTGTCCTCCATCCCAATAAAACTTCAGGGTTTCTTGCTAAGGGCTAAACACGAATTTGGGTTTTGGAAGCATAAACTAGGGAAATGAAATCCTCATATACAGGCAAATGCACTGACTTTTCCTAGGAAAGAATAAGGAATGTGTGTGACATTTTTTCTCAATCTCCAAAAATGTATACGGCGTCTTCCTCAGATCTAAACAATAGTCAAGCTTTCGAAGCATGTATCTGTGAACAGGAGTACTCATATACAGGTAACTTCACGGTTGTTGCTAAAAATAAGGAATCTGGGTTATATGAGTCCTCAGTCCTGAAAATCTACAGGGCATCTTGCTAACGGCTAAAGGAGAATCAGGGATTTGAGGCATGAATTTGGGTAATATCAATCCTCATATACAGGAAACTACGTGGCCTCTTGCTTATAAAAGAGAAGAAATCTGTTATCCACGGTTCCTCTATCAAAAAATCTACATGACTTCTTACTAAGGGCTAAACAAGAATCAGGGTTTCGAAACAGTATTCAAGGGAAAGAGAGATCTCACATACAGGACACTACATGGCCTCAATCTAAGTACGAATAAAGAATCATTGTTGTACGAGCCCTCAATCCAAAAAATTCCCAGGTTGTCTGCTATGGGACAAACAAGAAACAGATCTTCGAACTCCCCAAATGTTTCAGAGCAATTTAGCATTCGGATATTATGAACCGGTCATTTCAGGTCCCCAGCAACATTCTTGTCCTCTTAAAAGTTTTAAATGGATGTTCAAGGTCCATTATATGAGTGAGAACATGTGATATTCGGATTTTTGTTTTTGTGAGAGGATGTGGGAAAAAGGGAACACTTCTAAACTGTTGGTGGTAGTGTAAACTAGTACAACCTCTGTGATAAAACAGTTTGGCGATTCCTAAAATAAAAAATTTAAAAGTCAAATAAAAAAAAAGTTTTAAATGGTATTGGGCACTCCAAGTCTGTTAGGTTCCTCAAAACAACTAAGGTAAGATTCCAGGACAAATAGAATCTCCTTGCCATATTTGGATGTAACTCTGGTCTTAAGGTGAACCCTGTTATCCTTCCCCTTCCATGTTTCTTTTTATTTTGAGAAGGGACAAGGGTTTTGCACTTGCTAAATGTTTACTACATACTTTTAATGGTAAACAGGAATCATGGAATTCACGAACCTAGTAAACTTCTGGGCAACTGTCTTTTCATATACTGAATTTGGAATCCAAATCCACAGGAAAAATCAGGGCATCTTATTGAGAATTAAAAGGAAATCCGGTTCTAGGAGTTCTCATTTTCCACAATATACTGGACCTCTTGATAAGGTTGAATCAGCAATCTGGGTTTCTTGGTCCCTACATTTTCAGAGCTAATTGCTCCGTGGATATGCTAAATCTGTCATTACAGATTCTCAGGATCTTTCTGGTCCTCTTGTTAGTTGTCATCAAGGATTTGGCCCTAGAAATCCTTTCGTTTCCGGGGATCATTTACGACCATAATCATATTCCCCAGAATCAAGAGGTATATTGGTACAAAATTCCTCGATTCATGTGACCTCAAAATACAGAAATTTCTTGTAGGTAGGCAGGTAGGAATTGGGGTTTTGGGTTTGGAACATACCACATTTTGGGGAGGTCTTGTGAAGGGAAACCAGGAATCTTGGATTCCAGTTCCCAAAAAACATTATGGACGTCTTTCTCTGGATATCCAAAACATTGAAATTCTCGGTCACCAGGAACTGTCTTGGCATCCTCCAGAGTGAAGCAGGAAGCTTGCTAGTGGAGGTCGTCATATACAGGAAACAACACGTCATATTGGTAAGGAAGTATAAGGAATCTTTCTTATATAAGTCCGCAGTCCCAAAACTACAGTCCGTCTTCTTAAGTGGTAACCACGAATCAGATTTTTGAAGTAGGAATCGGGGTAACGGGAGTCCTCACATACAGGAAACTTCACTGCCTATTGCTAAGTAAGAATAAGGATTCTGTTTACTCGGGTCCTCAATCCCAAAAAAGCTTAAGGTCATCTTCCTATGGGCTAAACACGAATCATGGTGTTTTCGTGCAGGAATCTGGAAAATAGTGTCCTTATATACAGGCAACTACTTGACCTTTTGTTAAGAAAGAATAATGAATCTGGGTTACATGAGTCCTGAATCCCAAAAATCTACAGAGCATCCTGGAATGTTCTAAAAAGAATCAGAGTTTTGAAGCAGGATGTATTAATGAGAGTCCTAATATACAGGAAAATACACAGCCCATTGCCAAGGAAGAAAAATAATC
>NW_007057920.1:23036-24985 GCF_000164805.1 Carlito syrichta
CTCATGTTTCAGAGATATTTGGCTTGTGGGTATTATGAATCAGTCAATTCAGGACTCCAGCAACATTCTGGTCCTCATGAGAGATGTAATCGGGTATCTGGTAGTACAAATCCCTTAAGTTCCTCAGGACAATTAAGGCCACATTTCCAGTAAAAAAGTATCATATTGCTGTATTTGGATGTAACTTTGGTATTAAGATGAACTTGGTAATCCTTAAATTTCCGTTTGTACTTTATTAGTAGAGAGGCCGAGGGTTTTGCAGTTGCCAAATATTTAGTACATTTTATTAAAATGTAACCAGGATCCATGGATTCCACGTCCCTAGGAAACACCTAGACATCTGCATTTTTGTACACAGAGTTTTGGAATCCATATGGACAGGGAAATTCAGGCCATCTTGCTGAGAACGGAAAGGGAATCCTGTTTTTGGATTTCTCAATCGCCTAAATCTACAAAGTCTCTTGATAAGGATTAATTAGTAATCTGGGCTTCTATGTCACCACATATTTAGTGTGTCTATTGAAAAGGGAGCAGGAATCTTGAGTTCCAATTCCTCAAGAACTTTATGGGAGTCTTTCTCTAGATATCCAAGCAACTGGAATTCTAGGTCACCAGGAAATATCTTGGCGTCTTGCTGAGAATGAAGCAGGAATTTTAGTAATGGGCGTCCACATATACAGAACACTACACTACCTGTTGCTACGGAAGAATAAGGAATCTTGGTTACACGAGGCCTCCATCCCAAAAACCTACAGACCATCTGCTAAGAGATAACCAGCATTCAGGTTGTGGGAGTAGGAATCAGGATAATGGGAGTCCTCATATACAGGAAACTGCACTGTCTATTCCTAAAGGAGAATAAGGAATCTGGTTTACACGTGTTCTCCATCCCAATAAATCCTCAGGGTTTCTTGATAAGGGCTAAACACGAATTTGGGGTTTTGAAGCATAAACTAGGGAAATGAAATGCTCATATACAGGCAAATGCACGGACTTTTTTAAAGAAAGAATAAGGAATGTTGGTGACATGTTTTCTCAATCTCCAAAAAAGTACACGGTGTCTTCCTAAGATCTAAACAAGAATCAAGCTTTCGACGCATGTATCTGTGAACAGGAGTACTCATATACAGGTAACTGCAAGACTGTTGCTAAAAATAAGGAATCTGGGTTATACAAGTCCTCAGTCCTGAAAATCTACAGGGCATCTTGCTGATGACTAAAGAAGAATCAGGGATCGAGGAATGATTGTGTGTAATAGCAATCCTCATATACAGGAAACTACATGGCCTCTTGCTAATAAAAGAGAAGAAATCTCTTTTCCACGATTCCTCTATCAAAAAATGTACATGACTTCTTACTAAGGGATAAAAAAGAATCAGGGTTTCGAAACAGGAATGAAGGGAAAGAGAGTCCTCACATACAGGACACTACATGGCCTCCAACTAAGTATGAATAAAGAATCATTGTTTTATGTGTACTCAATCCAAAAAATTCCCAGGTTGTCTGCTATGGGACAAACAGGAAACAGATCTTCGAGCTTCCCAAATGTTTCAGAGCAATTTACCCTTCGAATATTATGAGTCGGTCATTTCAGGACACCAGCAACATTCTGGTACTCTTAAAAGTTGAACATGGTATTGGGCACTCCAAGTCCGTTAGTTTCCTCAGAACAACTAAGGCCAGATTCTAAGGCAAAAAGAATCTTCTTGCCATAATTAAATGTAAATCTGGTCTTAAGGTGAACCCTGTAATCCTTCCTCTTCCGTGTCTCTTTTTATTTTGAGGCGGTACAAGGGTTTTGCACTTGCCAAATGTTTATTACGTACTTTTAATGGTAAAAAGTAATCATGGAAACCACGAACATAAGAAACTTCTGGGCATCTGTCTTTTGATATGCTGAATTTGGAATCCAAATCGACAGAAAAAATCAGGGCATCTTACTGAGAATA
>NW_007057920.1:25653-30337 GCF_000164805.1 Carlito syrichta
AACAAGAATCAGGGTTTAGAAGCTGGAACATAGGTAATAGCAGTCCTCATATGCAGAATTCACATGATCGGTAACTAAGGAGAACTAAGAAACCTCTTTTACATGGTTCCACCGCCATAATATCTACATGACTTCTTGCCAATGACAAAACAAGAATCAGGGTTTCCAAACAGGGTTCTGTGGAAATGGAGTCCTCATACACAGGACATTACACGGTCGTCGGTAAGGAAGCAAAAGGAATCTGTGATACACTAGTTCACAATCCGAAAAATTCTCAGGGTGTCTTGCTGCGGTATGAACAAGAATCAAGGCTTCGAGCTCGTCTCATGTTTCAAAGATATTTGTCTTGTGGGTATTATGAATCAGTCATTTCAGGACTCCATCAACATTCTGGTCCTCTTGAGATTTGTAATCAGGTATCTGGCAGTACAAATCCCTTAATTTCCTCGGGAAAATTAAGGCCAGATTCCCGGAAAAAAAGTATCATATTGCCATATTTGAATGTAAATTTGCTCTTAAGATGAACTTGGTAATCCTTAAATTTCCGTTTGTACTTTATTTGGAGAGGGGCCGAGGGTTTTGCAGTTGCCAAATATTTAGTATGAATTATTAACATGTAACCAGGATCCATGGATTCCACATCAGTAGGAAACATCTGGGCATTTGCATTTTTGTACACAAAGTTCTGGAATCCACATGGAGAGGGAAATCAGGGCATCTTGCTGAGAACGGAAAGGGAATCCTGTTCTTGGAGTTCTCAATCGCCTAAAACTACAAAGTCTCTTGATAAGGTTTACTCAGGAATCTGGGCTTCTATATCACCACATTTTTAGTGTGTCTTTAGAAAACGGACCAGAAATCTTGGGTTCCAATTCCTCAAGAACTTTATGAGAGTCTTTCTCTTGATATCCAAGCAACTAGAATTTTAGGTCGCCAGGAAATATCTTGGCGTCTTGCTGAGAATGAAGCAGGAATTTCAGTAATGGGAGTCCTTATATACAGAACACTACACGACCTGTTGCTATGGAAAATAAGTAATCTTGGTTATACGAGGCCTCCATCCCAAAAACCTAAAGACCGTCTTGCTAAGAGATAACCACCATTCAGGTTTTGGGAGTAGGAATCTGGATAATGGGAGTTTTCATATACAGGAAACTGCCCTGTCTATTGATAAAAGAGAATAAGGAATCTGGTTTACACGTGTCCTCCATCCCAATAAAACATCAGGATTCTTACTAAGGGCTAAACAAGAATTTGGGCTTTTGAAGCATTATCTAGGGCAATGAAATCCTCATATACAGGCAAATGCACGGACTTTTCCTAAGAAAGAAAAGGAATGTGGTTGACATGCTTTCTCAATCTCCAAAAAAGTATACGGCGTCTTCCTAAGATCTAATCAAGAATCAAGCTTTCGACTCATGTATCTGTGAACAGGAGTACTCATATACAGGTAACTGCATGGCTATTGCTAAAAATAAGGAATCTAGGTTTTACGAGTCCCCAGTCCTGAAAATCTACAGGGCATCTTGCTGACGGCTAAAGTAGAATCACGGATTTGAGGCCTTAATGTGTGTAATAGCAATCCTCATATACAGGAAACTAATGGCCTCCTGCTAAGAAAAGAGAAGAAATCTGATTTCCACTGTTCCTCTATCAAAAAATCTGCACGACTTCTTACTAAGGGCTAAACAAGAATCAGGGTTTCGAAACAGGAATCAAGGGAAAGAGAGTCCTCACATACAGGACACTACATGGCCTCCAACTAAGTACGAATAAAGAATCGTTGTACGCACCCTCAATCCAAAACATTTCCAGGTTGTCTGCTATGGGACAAACACGAAACAGATCATTGAGCTCCCCAAATGTTTCAGAGCACTTTAGCATTCGGATATTCTGAATTGGTCATTTCAGGACTCCAGCAACATTCTGGTCCTCTTAAAAGTTGTAAATGGTATTGGGCACTCCAAGTCCGTTAGGTTCCTCAGAACAACTAAGGCCAGATTCCAGGACAAAAAGAATCTTCTTGCCACATTTGGATGTAACTCTTGTCTTAAGGTGAATCCTGTAATCCTTCCCATTCTGTGTCTCTTTTTCTTTTGAGATTGTACAAGGTTTTTGCACTTGCCAAATGTATACTACGTACATTTTTTTTTTGAGTTGGAGTCTCACACTGTCACTCAGGCTGGAGTGCAGTGGCCACTCCTGGGCCACCGCAGCCTCGATCCGCTGACCTCTGGCGATCCTTCCACCTCAGCCTTCTGCGTAGCCGGAATTACAGGCATGGCCAACCACGCCCCACTGATTTTTTTTGATTTATTGTATAGATGAGGTTTTGCTGCCCAAGTGGATCTCGAACCCGCAAGCTCAGGCAATCCACTCAACTCAGCCTCCCAAAGGCACGGGATTACAGGCTGAACCACCAAGTCCGGCTTACTACGTAAACTTTTAATGTTAACCAGGAATCATGGAATCCACGAACCTAGGAAACTTCTGGGCATCTGTCTTTTGATATACTGAATTTGGAGTATAAATCGACAGGAAAAATCAGGATATCTTATTGAGAATTAAAGGAAAATCCGGTTCTAGGAGTTCTCATTTTCTGGAATCTACAGGGCCTCTTGATGAGGTTTAATCAGCAATCTGGGCTTCTGGGACCTACATTTTCAGAGCTACTTGCTCTGTGGATGCGGTAAATCTGTCATTACCGATCCTCAGGATCTTTCTGGTACTCTTGTTAGTTGTAATCAAGGATTTGGCCCTAGAAATCCTTTTGTTTCTTGGGACCTTCTACGACCATAATTATATTCCCCAGAATCAAAAGGTATATTGGTACAAAATTCCTCGATTCAGGTGAACTCAAAGTACAGAAAATTCTTGTGGGTGGGCACATAAGAATTGGGATTTGGGGTTTGGAATATTCCACATTTTGGGGAGGTCTTGTGAAGGGGAACCAGAAATTTTGGATTCCAGTTCCCAAAGAATATTAGGTACATCTTTCTCTTGATATTCAAAAAACTGAAAATCTCGGTCACCAGAAACTGTGTCGGAATCCTGCAGAGTGAAGCAGGAAGCTGGGTAATGGAGGTCGTCATATACAGGAAACTACACCTCGTATTGCTAAGGAAGTATAAGGAAACTTCCTTATATGAGTCCTCAATCCCAAAAATTACAGGCCGTCTTCCTAAAACGTAACCATGAATCAGGTTTTTGAAGTAGGAATCTGGGCAATGGGAGTCCTCACATAAAGGAAACTTAACTGCCTATTGCTAAGTAAGAATAAGGAATCTGCGTTGCTCGGGTCCTCAATCCCAAAAAAACTTAAGGTCATCTTGCTTTGGGCTAAACACGAATCACGGTGCTTTCGAGCATGAATCTGGAAAATGGAGTCCTTATTTACAGGAAACTACATGACCTTTTGCTAAGAAAGAATAAGGAATCTGGGTTACACGAGTCCTCAATCTGAAAAATCTACAGAGCATCTTGGAATGTTCTAAAAATAATCAGAGTTTCGAAGCAGGATGTATCTAATGAGAATCCTAATATACAGGAAAATACACAGACACTTGCCAAGGAAGAAAAGGAATCGGGATTATAGCAGTCCTCAGTCCTTAGAATCAGCAGGCCATCTGCAGTGGGCTAAACAAGAATCAGGGTTCAGAAGCTGGAATATAGGTAATAGCAGTCATCATATGCAGAATCTACATGATCTATAGCTAAGGAGAACTAAGAAACATCTTTTTCACGGTTCCTCCCTCACAATATCTACACGACATCTTGCTAATGGCAAAACAAGAATCAGGGTTTCCTAACAGGATTCTGGGAAACGGGAGTCCTCATATACAGGACATTACACGGTCCCTAGGTAAAGAAGAATAAGGAATCTGTGATACACTAGTTCACAATCTGAAAAATTCTCAGGGTGTTTGCTGCAGTATAAGCAAGAATCAAGACTTCGAACTCATCTCATGTTTCAGAGATATTTGGCTTGTGGGTATTATGAATCAGTCATTTAGGACTCCAGCAACATTCTGGTCCTCTTAAGGGTTGTAATCGGGTATCTGGTAGTGCAAATCCCTTAAGTTCCTCGGGACAATTAAGGCCAGATTCCCGGAAAAAAGTATCATATTGCCGTATTTGGATGTAACTTTGCTCTTAAGATGAACTTGGTAATCCTTAAATTTCCGTATGTACTTTATTTGTAGAGGGGCCGAGGGTTTTGCAGTTGCCAAATATTTAGTACGAATTATTACAATGTAACCAGGATTCATGGAATTCACGTCCCTTCGAAACATCTGGGCATCTGCATTATGTATACAGACTTTTGGAATCCACATGGACAGGGAAAATCAGGGCATCTTGCTGAGAACGGAAAGGGAATCCAGTTCATGGAATTATCAATCGCCTACATCTTCAAGGTCTCTTGATAAGGTTTAAACAGCAATCTGGGCTTCTATGTCCCCATATTTTTAGTGTGTCTTTTGAAAAGGGAGCAGGAATCTTGGGTTCCAATTCCTCAAGAACTTTATGTGAGACTTTCTCTTGATATCAAAGCAACTGGAATTCTAGGTCACCAGGAAATATCTTGACTTCTTGCTGAGAATGAAGCATGAATTTCAGTAATGGTAGTCCTCATATACAGAACACTACACGACCTGTTGCTACGCAAGAATAAGGAATCTTGCTT
>NW_007057920.1:30600-32425 GCF_000164805.1 Carlito syrichta
CCTAAGAAAGAATAAGGAATCTGGGTGACATGTTTTCTCAATCCCCAAAAAAGTACACGGTGTCTTCCTAAGATCTAAACAAGAATCAAGCTTTCAATGCATGTATCTGTGAACAGAAGTACTCATATATAGGCAACTGCGTGGCTGTTACTAAACATAAGAAATCTGTGTTATATGAATCCTCAGTCCTGAAAATCTACAGGGCAAGTTGGTGACGCCAAAAGAAGAATTAGGGTTTTGAGGCATGAATGTGGGTAATAGCAATCCCCATGTGCAGGAAACTACATGACCTCTTGCTAAGAAAAAGAAGAAATCTCTTTTCCAACGTTCGTCTATCAAAATATCTACATGACGTCTTACTAAGGGGTAAACAAGAATCAGGGTTTTGAAACAGGAATCTAGGGAAAGAGAGTCCACATATACAGGACTCTACACGGCCTCCAAACTAAGTACGAATAAAAGAATCTTTGCTGTACACATCCCCAATCCAAAAAATTTCCAAAATGTCTGCTATGCGAAAATCATGAAGCAGAGTTTCCAGCTTCTCAAATGCTTTGGAGTAATTTAGCATGTGGAAATTATGAATCGGTCATTTCAGGACTCCAGCAATATTCTGGTCCTCTTAAAAGTTGTAAACGGGTATTGGACACTCCAAGTCCGTTAGGTTCCTCAGAACAACTAAGGCCAGATTCCAAGACAAAAAGAATCTTCTTGTCATATTTGGATATACCTCTGGTATTAAGGTGAATCCTGTAATCCTTCCCCTTCCGTGTCTCTTTTTATTTAGAGACGGGAAAAGGGTTTTCCAGTTGCCAAATGTTTAGTATGTATTTTTAAAGGTAAACAGGAATCATAGAATCCACGTCCCTAGGAAACTTCTGGGCATATGTCTTTTGATATACTGAGTTTAGAATCCACATCAACAGGAAAAATCTGGTCATCTTACTGAGAACGAAAAGGAAATCCGGTTCTAGGATTTCTCATTTTTCGGAATCTACAGGGCCTCTTGATAAAGTTTAATCAGTAATGTGGGCTTCTGGATCCCTACATTTTCAGAGCTACTTGCTCCGTGGATATGCTAAATCTGTCATTACAGATACTCAGGAACATTCTGGTCCTCTTGTTAGTTGTAATCAACGCTCTGGCCCTACAAATCCTTTTGTTTCCTAGGAACATCTAAGACCATAATCATATTCCCAAGAATCAAAAGGTATATTGTTTCAAAATTCATCGATTCTGGTGACCTCAAATTACAGAAAATTCTTGTGGGAGGGCAAGTCGGAATTGGGATGTTGGGTTTGGAAGATTCCACATTTTGGGGAGGTCTTGTGAAGGGGAACCAGGAATCTTGGATTCCAGTTCCCAAAGAACATTATGGACGTCTTTCTCTTGATATCCAAAAAACTGGAATTCTTGGTCACCAGGAACTGTCTAGTCATCCTGAAGAGTGAAGCAGGAAGCTGGGTAATGGAGGTCGTCATATACCAGAAACTACACGTCATATTGCTAAAGAAGAATAAGGAATCTTCCTTATATGAGTCCTCAATCTGAAAACTACAGGCCGTCGTCCTAAGAGGTAACCACGAATCAGGATTTTGAAATAGGAAGCTGGGTAATGGAAGTCTTCACATACAGGAAACTACACTGCCTATTGCTAAGTAAGAATAAGGAATCTGCCTTACTCTGTTCCTCAATCCCAAAAAAGCTTAAGGACATCTTACTATGGGCTAAACACGAATCATGGTGTTTTTGAGCACGAATCTGTGAAATGGAGTCCTTATTTACAGGCAACTACATGACCTTTTGCTAAGAAAGAATAAGGAAT
>NW_007057920.1:32559-33513 GCF_000164805.1 Carlito syrichta
ACATCTTGGAATATGCTAAAAAGGAATCAGAGTTTCGAAGCAGGATGTATCTAATGAGAGTACTATAATACAGGAAAATACACAGCCCCTTGTCAAGGAGGAAAAAGTATCAGGGTTATAACAGTCCACAGTCCTAAGATTCAACAGGCCTAAACAAGAATCAGGGTTTAGAAGCTGGAACATAGTTAATAGCAGTACTCATATACATATTCTACACGATTACTAACTAAGGAGAAAAAAGAAACCTGTTTTACACGGTTCCTCCATCCCAATATCTACATGACCTCTTGCTAATAGCAAAACAAGAATCAGGGTTTCCCAACAGGATTCTGGAAAAGGGAGTCCTCATATACAGGACATTACATGGACCCTCGCTAAGGAAGAATAAGGAATCTGTGATACACTAGTCCACATTGTGAAAAAATTTCAGGGTGTCTTGCTGCGGTATAAACAAGAATCAAGGCTTCGAGCTCGTCTCATGTTTAGGAGATACTTGGCTTGTGGTTATTATGAATCAGTCATTTCAGGACTCCAGCAAAATTCTTGTCCTCTTGAGAGTTATAATCGGGTATCTGGTAGTACATTCCCTTAGGTTCCTCGGGAAAATTAAGGCCAGATTCTCAGAAAAAGAGTATCATTTTGCCGTATTTGGATGTAATTTTATTCTTAAGATGAACTTGGTAATCCTTAAATTTCCGTTTGTACTTTATTTTTAGAGGGGCTGAGGGTTTTGCAGTTGCCAAATATTTAGTACGAATTACTAAAATCTAACCAGGATTCATGGAATCCAGGTCCCTAGGAAACATCTGGGTATCTGAATTTTTTAATACAGAGTTTTAGAATCGACATGGACAGGAAAATCAGGGCATCTTGCTGAGAACGGAAAGGGAATCTGACTCTTGGAGTTCTCAATCTCCTAAATCTACAAGGTCTCTAAATAAGGTTTAATCAGCA
>NW_007057920.1:33533-34190 GCF_000164805.1 Carlito syrichta
TCTTGCTGAGAATGAAGCAGGAATTTCAGTATTGGGAGTCCTCATATACAGAACACTGCACGACCTGTTGCTACGGAAGAGTAAGGAATCTTGCTTACACGAGTCCTTCATGATAAAAACCTACAGAGCGTCTTGCTAAGAGATGACCACCATTCAGGTTTTGGTAGTAGGAATCTGGATAATGGGAGTCCTCAGGTACAGGAAACTGCACTGTCTATTGTTAAAGGAGAATAAGGAATCTGGTTTAGACATGTCCTCCATCCCCCCAAAAAACTTCAGGGTGTCTTGCTAAGAGCTAAACACGAATTTGGGTTTTTGAAGCATAAACTAGCAAAATGAAATCCTGAAATACAGACAACTGCACTGACTTTTCCTAAGAAAGAATAAGGAATGTGGGTGACATATTTTCTCAATCCACAAAAAAGTACACGGTGTGTTCCTAAGATCTGAACAAGAATCAAACTTTCAATGCCAGTATCTGTGAATGAATGGGACAACATGAACCTCTACCCAAGACCCCCTGTTTTGTTGGATGTGAAGATGTTGTCTCCCTCCATGGCCCAGGCTGGTCTTGGGCTCCTGGGCTGCTGCCATACTGCTGCCTCAGCCTCCCAGAGTATGGGAATCCCAGGCATGGGTCACCGCACCAGGTCTTCT
>NW_007057920.1:34318-35798 GCF_000164805.1 Carlito syrichta
CCTCCACCCCAAATGAGCCGGGCTTGGTGGCCTGCGACTGTCTTTCAGGCTCCTCAGAAGCCCAGGGAAAGGCTCACTAGAACCCAGTGGACTGAGGTTGCTGTGGCCAGGAGGGAGCCACTGTCCTCCAGACTGGGTGACAATTGAGACGCCAACTCAAAGAAAAAAGGAAAAAAGGAAATAAAAGAAGAGCATCCATTTGCGTATGGAGTTGGATCATAATGAGCAGGCAGACATCATTTGGGAAGGAGGCCTGAGTCTTGGGCATAGAGTTTCTTAAGATGGTGGATTGGCACAAAATTGGTCTGTGGCATTGTGAGGGCAAGCAAGAGACCCTGGAGACCATGAGCTTGAGACCAGCCTGGGCCATGTAGCGAGACCACATCACTCCCTGGAGCGCAAACACCCAAGTCGCATGTGGTGTCACCCATGGCCCCAGCTACACAGGATGGAGTGGTGTGGTCCCAGCTACACGGGATGGAGTGGCCTCTAACCCGAGGCATGTGTTTGCATCGCCCCTGTTGACAGGATTTGTGAGTCCCAGCTGGCCACTGTGGCTCACAACCATCAGCCCCTCCCCCTGGGAGGCTGAGCTGGGAGGCTGCCTGAGCCCAGGATTCAGAGACCAGCCTGGGTGACATGGCCAGACCTCTTCTCAGCGAGAGTTCCTCAAAATCGAGTCAGAGACCCTGGGAGCCACGATCGCACTGCCATGCTCCAGCCTGGCATAAGGAGACTCTGGCAACAAAAAACACACCTCCGACGTGGACATGAGAGGCCTCCACAGCACCCCAGTGAAAATTGAGCATTGATGGGGGACGATAGAGTGATCTGGAGAGGGAAGGACCCTCCCTACCCATGAAGGTGGCAGTCAGGGTGACCAGAACCTGGAATGGCAGTGGCTTTGCTGGACTGCCTTGATTGCTCTGTGCCCAGCAGCCATTCTAGCTCTGGGCTGTCTGTTTCTTGAGCTCACACACGTCTTTGCTGTAGGGCACGAGTGTGGAGGATGGAGGCAGGTCTCTTGGGGGTGCATGACCGAATGTCCAGGACAGCCATGCACCTTTAAAACCTCCCACAAATGACAGGCTGAAAAGTACCTTTTCCTCTCCCATCCTGAGGATGAGACCTCGCGCTGGTTGGCAGGGGTGGTGGCGGTGGTGGTGGTGGTGATTATTACTATTTGGAGTCAGAATCCTGCTCTGTCACCAGGACAGAGCTCAGAGCCTCGCTCACGGTCACCACAGACCCCACCTGCCGAGCTCAGACGATCCTACCAATTGGCCCCCAAAGTGACTAAAACCACCAGCCTGCGCAACCACTCCCCACTAGTCTTTGGTTTTATTTTTGATGACGGACATGAGGTCTCGCACTGTGTCTCTGGCTGCTGTCAAACAGGCAGGCTCAGGCCATCCACTCGCCTTTGTCTCCAAAGATTGGGATGCCAGGATGATCCTCTGAGCGCAGCCTATGGTTGTGG
>NW_007057920.1:35948-37634 GCF_000164805.1 Carlito syrichta
CCAGAACGACAAGTGTGTGCCACAATGCTCGGCTCATTTTTTTGACCTTTTGTAGAAATGAGGTCTCTCCAAGGTGCCCAGGCAGGTCTCAAACCCAGGGGTTCAGGTCAGCCTCTAGCATCGGCCTCCCAGAGCACTGAGATGACAGATGTGTGCCCCTGTCCGGCCTCCACACCCCTCAGGGTCCCACCAATAAACCCACTACATCGGATGACCTGGGAGTCCAGAGAGGGCAGCTGGAGTCACCCCCGATTTCTACCCATGGAGAGATCTGACTCAGGTGTGTTTCTCTGCAGGGGGTGCCTAACCTTCTGCCCCCATCATCCCTAGGTTGGACCCAGTCGTTCCTCCCAGGGACTGAATACGGGAAAGGGAGGGGATGACTTTCAAAACTTCTTGGGGGTGGGTACCGCCAGAAGACTCATGCCTGTCTCTTTGGCAATTGGGTAGGCCGAGATGGAAAGATGGCCAAAGTCCAGGAGCTTGAGACCTATCTGGACACCATCGCAAGACCCAACCTCGACCCCAAACAAAACCCAGAAAACTTTTGGTGAGGGCAGAGCTCGATGGGAGGATCGCCTCCAGCCCACAGTTGAAGAAGAGGCAAGAAGATCAGGATGTCGACCAAATGGAAATCCTGTGATCGCAGCAGTTTGGGAGGCCCAGGCCCAGAGGCTGGCCAGCGCCAGGCAGTTTGAGAGCCTGCTCAACCTAGTGAGGAAATAAATGTTAGAAATGAAGAAGGAAAGAAATCCATTCTCCTGCAAATCTTCTGCCCTCAGTCCATCTTCCCAGGGCCTCCCACATTTGAGGGTCGACACCTTCCAGCCCCTACACCCCCAATGGCTGACCCTGATTCAGTGTGGGAGTTCCCAAGGATCCCTGGCTGGGTTCCTGCCGGCACTTCTCTCTGTGGTGAGAAATGTTCCCCAGGCAGGCAGACTCTCCGACTCAGCAATGAGGACCTTCCACCAAGTAAGTCCAGGGACACAGCCCTCACCTGGGGACATTTCTTCCCTCCCAATTCCATTTTTCATGGCTCTAAATCTAGCCGCTCTGTGAACACACTATGTGAAGATGAGAATCTGTGTAAGTTTCTGATGTTTTTGGACAGTGTCTGACTGTGTGGCCTATACTGGGACCTGGGGACATGACCACAGTTCACTGCCAGCCTTGATATTGCAGGTTTGTCGAATCTCCTGCCCCAGCCTCTGGCGTGGCCGGAACGATGGGCACCTTGACCCCAGACCTGATGTTTGGATGGCTGTGGAGAAGGAGTCTCCCTTCGTGGCCCAGACTGGCCTTGAACACCTGGGCTGAAGCCATCCTCCCTCCTCAACCTCCCAGAGCTCTGGGATTCCAGGCATTGACCACTGCTCCAGGCTTCCTGGTTTTTGTTTGATGAAGAACCAAGGTTGGGCTCAGGAGTTCAGCCTCCTCATCACAGCTCTTTGGGAGGGTGAGGCCAGTGTCCAGCCTGAGCCAATGAGCAGAGACTCCCCCAGGCACCTCAGTGAGACCTAGACTCTACTCTCCATCCCAAATAAGCCGGGTGTGGTGGTGCATGCCCATTATTCCAGCTCATGGGAAGGCTGGGCAAGGCTCGCTGGAGCTCATCAGGTTGAGTCTGCGGTGGCTGGGTGTGAGCCACCACTCTCCAGCCTGGATGACAGAGTGAGACTCCAA
>NW_007057920.1:37986-40316 GCF_000164805.1 Carlito syrichta
ATGGCTCCCACAGTCCTGGCTACACGGGTTGTGGTGGCTTCCATCTTGGGGCATTTTTTGACATCACCCCCACTGACAGAATGTGCAAGTTCAGGCCAGGCACTGTGGCTCATGCCTGTTAGCCTCACACCCTAGAAGACCAAGGCAGGAGCCTGCCTGAGCCCAGAGGTCAGAGACCAGCCCAGGCAATGTGGCCAGACCTCATCTTGGTAGTAGGTCCCAAAAATCGAGTCAGGCATGGTGGCCCCTGAAGTACCAGCTGCTAGGGCCCTGAGGTTGGAGGAGTGCCTGAGCCCCACAGGTCAAGACCCCAAGAGCCACGATTGTGCTGCTGTGTCCCAGCCTGACCAAAGGAGACTCTGGTGATGAAAAAATGTCTCTCAAGTGTGTCACGACTGGTGTCCATGGCAAACCAGTGAGAGGTCCACGTTAGTGGAGAACAATGGAGCTATCAGGAGAGGAAAGTGCCCTTTCTTGCCCTAAAGGTGGCAGGCAGGGTAAGCGAAACCTGGGCTGGGTGTGAAATTGTCGGACTGCCTTTATTACTCTGTGCCCGATGCCCACCCTTGCTTGAGACCATATTTTCTGTTAGTTCACATACATCTTTGCTGTAAGGCATGAGTGTGGAGGGTTGAGGCAGGCTTTCTGCGATGCATGGCCAAAGGCATGTGATGGACATGCCCGGTGGCCACCTTTGAAACATCCTGCAAACAACAGACCAGAAAGTGACTTTTCCTTTGCCATCCCTGAGGGTGACTCCTCACGTTGGGTGGCAGGGGTGATGGTGGTGGCGGTGGTGGTAAATATTATTATTTGGAGTCAGAATCCTGCTCAGTCACCCAGGCTGGGGTGCAGGGGCACACTCAAGGCCAAAGCAGACTCCACCTGCTGGGCTCAGGCGATTCTCCCTCCTTGGCTCCCCAATTGGCTGGAACCACAGGCCTCTGCCACCACGCCAAGCTAATCTTTGGATTTATTTTTGATGGCGGAGATGTGGTCTCACCCCTTGTCCTGGGTTGGCGTCTAACCCACAGGCTCAGGCCATCCACTCTCCTGGGCCTCTGAAGGGCTGGGTTGCCAGGCTGAGCCCCTGAGACTTGCCTGTGGTTGTGCTGGTAGTTGTGGTGGGTATTAATATTCTGATTCGTAGTCCCACTCTGTTGCCCAGGCCATAGTGCAGTAACACTCTCTCAGCCACCATGGCCTCCACTGACTGGTCTCCAGTGATCTTCCTGCCATGACCTCCCATTGCCTGAAACGACAGTCGTGTGCCACAATGCTTGGCTCATTTTTTTGAGTTCTTGTAGAGACAAGGTCTTGCCAAGGTGCCCGGGCTGGTCTTGAAACATGGGGCTCAGGCCATCCTCTGGCCGAAGCCACCCAGAGAGCCGTGATGACAAATGTGAGCTCATGCCCCCAGCCTCCACACCCCTTTTGGGGTCCCAACTGGAAGCCCACTCCATACCAATGATGCATGATCCCAGGGAGGGCAGCTGGAGTCATCCGTTGAGCCCTCTCCTTGCAGAGCACTTGGCACAGGGGTGTGTCTCTTTCAGGGTGCCTAACACTCCACCCACCTCATTCCCCAGGGTGGACCCAGTCACTCCTCCCAGGGGCCACCTCAACCCTTCGGGTGGCAGGGATGGCCAGGTGGCTCACGTTTGTCTCCTCGGCACTTGGGGAGTCTGAGACAGGAAGATGGATGGAGTCCATGAGCTTGAGACAAGGCCGGGCACCATAGCAGGTTCACACCTCATCCCCAAGCAAATCCCAGAAAACCTTGGGTGAGGGAAGGCATCCACAGGTGGATCGCTTCCAACCCAAAGTTCAAGACCTGTCAGGAAGACCAGGATGTCATCCAAATGGAAAGCATGTGATCACAGTAGTTTGGGAGGTCCAGGGCAAGAGCATGGCCAGTTGGGCAGTTTGAGAGCAGCCTGGTCAACCTAGTGAGGAAAGAAAAGATAAATAAAGAAAGTAAGGAAGAAAGAAAGAAAGAAAGAAAGAAAGAAAGAAAGAAAGAAAGAAAGAAAGAAAGAAGGAAGGAAACAAAGAAAGAAAGAAACAAAGAAAGAAAGAAACAAAGAAAGAAAGAAAGAAAGAAAGCTGGGCTTGGTGGCTCAGCCTGTAATCCCATGCCTTGGGAGGCTGAGGTGAGTGAAGTGTCTGAGCCCACGGGTTTGAGACCTGCCTGGGCAACTTGGTGAGAACTTATCTCTACAACAAATCAAAAAATTAGCTGAGTATGGTTGTGCACGCCTGTAGTTCCGCTACTTGGAAGGCTGAGGCGGAAGGCTCGCCAGAGCCCAACAGGTCGAGGCTGCGGTGGC
>NW_007057920.1:40575-41400 GCF_000164805.1 Carlito syrichta
GAAAGAAAGAAAGAAAGAAAGAAAGAAAGAAAGAAAGAAAGAAATCCATTCTCCTTCAAATGCTCTGCCCTCAATCCTCCCCCCATGACCCCCACTTATGAGGGTCCCCAAAGCTTGGCATCTTCCAGCCCCAACACCCCCAATGGCTGCCCCCACTTTGGTTCAGGAGTTCCTGAGGCTCCATGGCTGGGTACATGCGGGCTCTTCTCTCCGAGGTGAGAAATGTTCCCCAGGCAGGTCAACTCTCTGACTCGGCAACAAGGACCTTCCACCAAGAAAGACAAGGGATACATCCCTCACCCAGAGACATTTATTGCTCCCCTATCCCATTTTTCCTAGCTCTAAAGCCAGTCACCCTGTGAACACACCATGTGCAGATGATAATCTGTGTACGATTCTGAAGATTTTGGAGACAGGGTCTGGCTCTGAGTCTGAAGAACTGGGGCCCAGGGAAACAGCCATTGCTCACGGCCAGCCTTGAAATCGTGGGCTCTGGCAATCCTCCTGCCTCAGCCTCCAGAGTGACCGGGATGACGGTCACCTCGACCCCAGACAACCTGTTTGAATGGGTGTGGAGATGGGGTCTCCCTGTGTGGTACAGGCGGGCCTTGGGTTTCTGGGATCGGGCTCACAGAGTGCTGAGATTCCAGGCATGAGCCGCCGTGACAGGACTTATTGTTGGTTTTCAATGAAAGACTGAGGGTTGGCTTGGGAGCTCAGCCTTGTCATCCCAGCACATTGGGAAGTCGAAGCCAGTGGCTGGCTTGAGCTCATGGGTGGAGTCCCGCCCTAGCACCTCGATGAGACCTTGTCTCAATTCTTCAT
>NW_007057920.1:41459-41822 GCF_000164805.1 Carlito syrichta
CTGGCTGGGCACAATGACTCACAGCCATCAACCCTGTGCCCTGGAGGCTGAGGAAGGAGGCTGCCTGAGCCCAGGTGTTGGAGACCAGCCCAGACGATATAGCCAACCCTTGTCTTGGCGAGAGTAACCAAAATCAAGTCAGACTTGGTGGTCCCCGGAGTTCCGGCTGCTTGGGGTTTGAGGTAGGAGGACCACCTGAGTCCTGCAGGGTGAGGACCTGGGAGCCTTGATCATGCTGCCATGCCCCAGCTCGACTGATGGAGACTCCGGTGACAAAAAAAGGCCTCCCACAGGTGTCACAATAGGTGCCCATGGCTTCCCAGGCAAAGGTATTCATGGGAAGGGTACAATGGAGTGATCGGG
>NW_007057920.1:41988-47837 GCF_000164805.1 Carlito syrichta
GCCACATTGTTGCCAGATTGATTTGATCACTCTGTGCCTGACCTACACCCTAGCTAGGACCATCTGTTCTGTGAGCTCACACACTTATTTGCCAGGGTGCACGAGTGTGGAGTGTGGAGGCAGGACTTCTGGGGCGTGTGACCAAAAGCACAGGATGGATGTGCCCAGTGGCCACCTTTGAAACCTCCTGCAAATGACAGGCTGGAAAGTACCTTTTCCTTTTCCATCCTTGAGGGTGACTCCTCGTGCTGGGTGTCAGGGGTAGTGGTGGTGGTGATTTTTATTATTTGGAGTAGGAACCCTGCTTGTTTGCCCAGGCCAGAGAGAAGGGTCACACTCACGGCCACCATGGACTCCACCTGCTGGCCTCAGGCAATACACCTGCCTTGGTCCCTCGGGGGGCTGGAACCACAGGGCTGCACCACCACACCTGGCATATCTTTGGATTTATTTGTCATGGCCGAGACAAGGTCTCTTCCAATATCCTGGACTGGCGTCAAACCCACAGGCATAGCCCATCCACTCGCCGGGGCATCCAAAGGGCCAGGAAGTGAAGCTGAATCCCTGAGCCCGGCCTGTGGTTGTGATGGTGATTTGTATTATTAGTCCGAGTCAGAGTCCGCTCTGTTGCCAAGACCAGAGCACAGGGGCCCACTCTTGGCCACCGCAGTCTCCACTGGCTGGGATCCAGGAATTCTCCTGCTGTGGACTCCAAGAGGCCAGAACGACAGGCTTGTGCCACCACGTTTAGCTCATTTTTTTTTGGCTTCTTGTAGAGACAAGGTCTTGAAGAGGTGCCCAGGATGATATCGAACACGGGGTCTCAGGCCATCCTCTCTCCTCGGCCTCCCAGAGAGCTCAAATGACAGGCGTGAGCCCATGAACAGTCTCCACACCCCTCTCTGGGCCCCACCACTATCACCACTCCCTTACAAAGTCGTGGGACCCCGGAGAGGGCAACTGAAGTCACCCCCCAAGTCCTTCCTGAAGTTTGTGCCTGGTGCAACAACTTGTCTCGCCGAGGCACCCACCCCTTCACCCAGTCTTGTACTCCAGGTTGGACCCACTTGCTCCTCCCTGGCAGAGCCTTGGAGAAAGGGAGGGCATCTCTCAAACCTATGGGTGGCAGGGCCATCGGGCAAATCAGGCATGTCTCCTCAGCATTCAGGGAGGCCAAGACGGGAAGGTGGCCGGACCCCGGGTGCTCGAGACCAGGCTGGACACCATAGCATAACCCCGCCTCGACCCCAAGCAAAACCAGAAACTCAGGTGAGGGCAGGTCACAGTTGGAGGATCACCTCCGGCCCAGAGTTCAAGACCAGGCAAGAAGACCAGGATGACGCCCAAATGGAAAGCCTTTGATTATACCAGTTTTGGAGGCCTGGACTGAGAGGGTGGCCTGAGTCGGGCAGTTTGAGAGCAGCCTGGGAATGCTATTGAGGAAAGAAAAGACAAGATAGAAGATAAGAAAGAAAGAAAGAAAGAAGGAAGGAAGGAAGGAAGGAAGGAAGGAAGGAAGGAAGGAAGGAGAAAGAAGAAAGAAAGAAAGAAAGAAAAAGAAAGAAAGAAAGAATGAAATCCATATCCAGAACATCTTCTGGCCTCAGTATTTACCTGCCCGACTCCCCCACATGTGATATTCCCCCTATTCGGCACCCTCCAGCCCCAACCCCCCCCCCCCAAATGACTGATCTCACTCTGGTGCAGGAGTTCCTGAGCCTTCCATGCCTGGTTCCTGCTGGCTGTCTTCTCCAAGGTGAGAAACGTGTGACAGGCAGGTCGACCCTCCGACTCAGCAATGAGACCTTCTGAAAGAAAGGCCAGGGACACATCCATCACCTGGGGACAATTCTTCTCCCACAATCCCCTTTTTCCTGGCTCTAAAGAAAGTCGCCCTTTGAATACACCATGCACAGTTGAGAATCTGTGTATGATTCTGATGTTTTGGGGAACAGGGTCTGGCTCTGTGGCCCAGGCTTGGACAAGGGGAAATGACCGTCGTTCACCACCAGCTTCGAAATCGTGGGTTCTGGCAATCCTCCCACCTCAACCTCCCTTGTGGCCAGGACGACGGGCACATCAACTGCAGAAATCCTGTCTGGATGGGTGCGGAGATGGGGTCACCTTGCATGGTCTGGGCTAGCCTTGCGTTTCTGGGCTCCAGCCATCCTCCTGCCTCTTCCTCCTAGAGTGCTGGGATTTCAGATGTGGGCAGCTGCACCACGACTTCTGGTTCATTTTTGATGAAGGATCGAGGTTGGGCTCAGGTTATCCAACTTGTCATCCCAGCACGTTGGGAGGCCGAGGCCAGCGGCCAGCCCAAACCCACCAGCCATGATACACCCGAGTCCCTCAGCAAGATCTCATCTCTACCCTCCATCCCAATTTTTCTGGGTGTGGTGGTGCACACCTGTCATTCCACCTCCTTGTGAGGCTGGGTAAATGCTAGATTGAGCTCAGTTGGCCGAGATCCGGATCAAGCCATCGCCCTCCAACCTGGTTGATGGAGTGAGACTCCAACTCAAAGAGGAAAAGGAAAACAGGGAAAAAAAGAAGAGCATCCATTTTTGTATGGATTTGGAATCACTGTGAACAGACAGAGATCATTTGGGAGGGAAGCCCCAGACTTGGGTCTAGAGTTCCTGAAAGATGGTGGATCGGCAGACAATCTGACTGTGGCTTTGGGAGGCTGAGGCATGGGACCGCTGGCACCCGGGAGTTCGAGACCAGCTTGGGCCAAGTATCAAAACCTCATCGCTCCCCGGAACGCAAACACCGGAGTTGCATGTGGCGGCGATGGCGGTCCTGGTTACATGGGATGCTTTGGCCTCCATCCTGGGGCATTCCTTTTTGTCACACATGCCTACAAAACATGTAATCGAGGCTGGGCACTGTGGCTCATGGCCATCAGTTCCTGACTGAGCCCAGGGATCAGAGACCAGCCCAAGCAACATGGCCAGACCTCATCTCAGTGAGTGGTCCCCAAAATTGGGTCAGGCTTGGTGGGCCCCGGTTCCCAGCTGTTTGGGGACCAAGGCAGTAGGACCACCTGAGCCCTGCAATTTGATATCCCAAGAGCCACGATCATGCTGCTGTACCCTAACCTGGCCAAGGGAAACTGCAGGGACAAAAAGATGCCTCCCACGTCCTTCAACGTGGGCATCCTGGGCTCCACAGGGAAAGGTCCGCATGGGCAGGATATGATGAAGTGATCTGGATAGGAAGGGACCCTCCCCCCACCTGTAGGTGGCAGACAGGTTGACCAGAACCTGGACCGGCCATGGCATTGTTGCACCACCTTGATCGCTCTTTGCCGAATGGACACACAAGCTCAGGGCTGTCTGATCCACTAGCTCACACACGTCTTTTCTATGGTGCACGAGTGTGGAGGGTGGAGGCTGGCATTCTGGGGCACGTGGCCGAAGGAGTGGGACAGACATGCCCAGTGGTCACCTTTGAAACATCTCATGAATGAGAGACCAGAAAGCACCTTTTAGTATCCCAGCCTTGAGGGGGACTCCTCGTTCTTGGTGGTAGTAGTAGTGGTAGTGGTGGTGGAGGTTATTATTATTTGGAGTCGGAATCCTGCTCTGTCACCCAGGCTGGAGTACAGGGGCACACTCACGGCCACAACGGACTTCACCTGCCGGACTCAGGAGATCCTACCACCTAGGACCCCCGAGTGACTGGAACCACAGGCCTATGCCACCACACCTGGCTAATCTTTGAATTTATTTTGATGGCCAAGACAAGGTCTTGCCCCATGATCCAGGCTGGAGTCTGAACTGCAAGCTCAGGCCATCCACTTGCTTGAGATTCCAAAGGACTGGGATGCCAGGTTAAGCCCCGGAGCCTGGCCGGTGGTTGTTGTGGTGGTGGTGGTATTATTTTTCTGAGTCGGAGTCCCACTCTGTTGCCCAGGCTGGAGAGCAGTGTCATGCCCTTGGCTAATGCAGCCTCCACCAGCTGGCCTCTGGAGTTCTCCCATCATTTCTTCCTGAGTGGCCAGAACGACAGGCATGGGCCACCATGATCCACTCATTTTTTTGGCTTCTTGTAGAGATGAGGTATCGCCAAAGTGCCCAGGGTTGTCTCGAACCTGGGGGCTAAGGCCATCCTCTCACCTCAGCCTCCCAGATCACTGGAATGAAAGGCTTGAGACACAGCACCTGGCCTACATACCCCTTTCTGGTCCCCACCATGAGGTTCGCTCCCCTCCAATGACCCGGGACCCTGGAGAGGGCTACCAGAGTTGCCTGCCAAACCCTCCACCATGGGAGGGCCAGGCTCATGGGCGTGTATCTGCAGGGTTTCCACCCCACAGCCTGACTCAATCCCCAGGGTGGACCCGCTCACCGCCCTGGGGAAAGGGAGGTGGTGAATCTCAAAACTTCGGGGGATGGGCAATGCAGGATGAGTCATGCCTGTGTCCTCAGCACTCGGGGATGTTGAGATGGGAAGATGGTCATAACCCGGGAGCTCAAGACCAGGCTGAACACCACAGAAAGCCCCCACCTGAACATTAAGCAAAACACCGAAAACCTTGGGTGAGGGCAGGCGTCGGCAGGAGGATTGCTTCCAGGCCAGAGTTCAAGACCAAGCAGAAAGAGCAGGATGATGACAAAATGGAAAGCCTGTGATTGCAGCAGTTTGGGAGGCCCAGTCTGAGATGATGGCCCGAGTTGCATAGTTTGAGGGCAACCTGGGCAACCTACTGAGGAAAGAAAAGTAAAAAAGAAAGAAAGAAAGAAAGAAAGAAAGAAAGAAAGAAAGAAAGAAAGAAAGAAAGAAAGAAAGAAAGAAAGAAAGAGAAAGAAATCCATTCTCCTGCAAAACTTCTGCCCTCAGTCCTTTCCCCCCACCAACCCAATGTAAGGGTATCCCAAGTTCGGCACCTGCCAGCCCCAACTCCCCCCAATGGCTGCGCCCACTTTGATGCAGGAGTTCCCAAGGCTCCCTGCTGGGTTCCTGCTGGTTCTCCTCTCTGAAGTGAGAAATGTGCCCCAGGCTGACCAACCATCTGACTCAGCAATGAACACCTTCTGCCAAGAAAGACTAGGGACTCATCCCTCTTGTGGAGACATTTCTTCCCCCCAATCACATTTTTCCAGACTCTAAAGCCAGATGATCTGTGAACACACCGCACGCAATTGAGAATCTGTGTAGGATTCTGGTGTTTTTGGAGACAGGGTCTGGCTCTGTGACCCAGGATGGGGCCCAAGACATGAACGGCATTGACTGCCAGCCTCTATATCACAGGCTCTGGTGACTCACCCTTCTCAGCCTTTGAGTGTCCAGGACAATGGGCACCTTGCCACTAGAACCCTTTTTGGATGGGTAGGGAGGCAGGTCTCCCTGCATGGCCTGGGCTGGCCTTGGGCTGCTGAACTCCAACCATCCTCCTGCTTTCACCTCCCAGAGTGCTAGAATTGCAGCCATGGGCTGCCACACCAGGCTTTCTGGTTCATTTGCGGTGAAGGAACACAGCCGGGCTTGGGGACAGCCTCCTCATCCCAGGGATTTGTAAGGCTAAGACTACCTGATGGCCTGAGCTCATGGGCTGAGAACCACCCGGGCATCTTGGTGAGAACTCACCCCCAAACAACTCTCAGGGCACCACCACGAGGCCTGTTCCCTTACAACATCCTGGGACCCCAGAGAGCGGGGCCAGAGCCACCCGCCAAGTCCTCCACCAGTGGGAGCGCCTGGCACAGGGTTGTTTCTCCACTGGGGTGCCCAATCCTCTACCCACTTCATGCCCCTGTGTGAACCCACTAGTTCCCCCCAGGGGCTGCCTCAGGGAAATGGAGGGCATGACTCTCAAACCTTTGGGGGATAGGTATGGCCAG
>NW_007057920.1:48251-49694 GCF_000164805.1 Carlito syrichta
AAGAAAGAAAGAAAGAAAGAAAGAAAGAAAGAAAGAAAGAAAGAAAGAAAGAAAGAAAGAAAGAAAGAGAAAGAAATCAAGAAAGAAAGAAATCTATACTCCTGCAAACCTTCTGGCCTCAGTCTTTTCCCCCGACCCCCCAAATGTGAGGTTTCCCCAAGCTCAACACCTTCCAGTCTCAACCCTCCCAATGGCTTCCCCTAGTTTGGCTGGGGCGTTCCTAAGTTTCCCTGACCGTGTTCCTGCCGGGTCTCCTCTCCAAGGGGAGAAATGTGCCCCAGGATGACTGACACTCTGATTCAGCAACAAGGACCTTCCGCCAAGAAAGACCAGGGACACATCCCTCACCCAAAGACATTTCTTCCCCCCGCCAATTCCATATTTACTGGGTCTAAAGCCAGTCACCCTGTGAATACAACATGCGCAGTAGAGGATTTTTGTAATATTCCGATGTTTTCGAGACAGGGTCTGGATCTGTGGACCAGGCTGGACCCCAGAGAAATGACTTATGTTCACCACCAGCCTCCAAATCACAGGCTCCTGTGATCCCCCAGTCTCAACCTCCGGAGTGTCAGGGACTATGGGCACCATGACCCCAGAACGCCTGTTTGGATGGGTGTGGCAATGGGGGTCCCCCTGCCTGACCCGGGCTGGCCTTGGGCTCCTTGGCTCCAGTCATCCTCTTGCCTTGGCTTCCCAGATCACTGATATTCCAGGCGTGGGCCTCCACACTAAGCCTTCGAGTTCATTTTCAACAAAGAATCGAGGCCAGGCTAGGGGGCTCAGTCTCTTCATCCCTGTGCTTCAGGAGGTCGAGATCAGAAGCCGACCTGAGCCCACTGGCCAAAACCCACTCAGAAAACTCGATGAGACCTCTTCTCAACACCCCATCTCAAATGAGGTCGATGTGTTGGCTCACTCCTGTCATTACGGCTCCTCAGAAGGTCAAGGGAAGTCTTGCTAGAGCCTGGCGTGCTGAGGCTGCGGTGGCCAAGATCAAGCCACCACCCTGTAGGCTCAGCGATGGAGTGAGGAGATCATTTGGGAAGGATGCCCCAGCCTTGTGTCTAGAGTTCCTGAAAGATGGTAGATCAGCAGACAATCAGCCTGTGACTTTTGGAGGCCATGGCAGGGGACCACCGGAGCCTGGGAGTTCGAGACCAGCCTGGGTCACGTATTGAGACCTTGGCCCCCCTCAGAACACAAACACTGTAGTCACGTGTGATGGCACCCACGATCTGGGCTACATGGGAAGCAGTAGCCTTCATCCTGGGGCATCCTTTTCATCACCCCTGATGACAGAATATGCAAGTCCAGGCTGGGCACCATGGCTCACATGCATCAGCCCTGTGCCCTGGGAATCTGAGGCAGGAGGCTGCCTGAGAACAGGTCAGAGTCCAGCTTGGGCGACATGGCCAGATTTTGACTTGGAAAGAATTCCCC
>NW_007057920.1:49942-51010 GCF_000164805.1 Carlito syrichta
ATGGGCTTCCTCAGATCCCAGGGAAGGTCCGCCTGGGTGGGGGAGGATGCAGTGATGTAGTGATTGGGGGAGGAAGGGGCCCTCCCCATGCCCAAAGTTGGTAGACAGGGTGACCAGAACCTGGGCAGACCATGGCGTTGCTGGATTTTCTTGATTGCTCTGTGCCTGACATTCACCAGAGCTTGGGGTCGTCTGTTCCTCGAGTTCATATGCTTCCTTGCTGTGTGGCACATGTGGAGGGTGGAGGCAAGACTTCAGTGGCGCATTGCCAGAGGCATGAGCCGGGCATGTCCAGTGGCTACCTTTAAAAACCTCCCGTGAATGACAGGCAGGAAAGTGTCTTTAACTGTCCCATGCCTGAGAGTGAATCCTATCTCTGGGTGGCAGGGGTGGTGGTGGTGGTGATGGTGATTGGTATTATTATTCTGAGTCAGAGTCCCACTCTGACACCCAAGCTGGAGTGCAGTGGCCCACTCTCGGACACCACAGCCTACAGCCTGGAGGTCAGTGGTTTGCTGTTTCTTTGATACTCTGACTCCAAGAATAAAAAAAAAGAGGAAAAAAAGAAGAGCATCCATTTGTGTATGGAACTGGGATCATCGCGAACAGGTAGAGATCATTTGGGAAGTAGGCCCCAGCCTTGGGCATAGAATTCCTGAAAGACAGTGGATCAACAGACAATCGGGCTGTGGCTTTGGGATGCTGAGGCAGGGGACCGCTGCAATCTGGGTGTTTGAGACCAGCCTGGGCCACATAGCGAGAACTCTTTGCTCCCCAGAATGTAAAAACTGGAGTTATGCGTGGTGGCACCTGCAGTCCCAGCTACATGGGATGCGGTGGCCTCCATCCCAGAATGTTTCTTTGTGATGTCCCATCTGACAGAATGTATGAGTCCAGCCCAAACACCATGGCTAATGGTTGTCAGCTCCCCCCCGGGAGGCCAAGGAGGGAGGTTGCCTGAGCCTAAGGGTCGCAGATCAGCCCAGGAGACCTGGCCAGACCTCTTCTCGGCAACAGGTACAAAAAATCAAGTCAGGCGTCGTGTCCCCTGGACTCCCAGCTGCTTGG
>NW_007057921.1:0-426 GCF_000164805.1 Carlito syrichta
AGCCAGCTTTCTAGCCAGCTGGCTGAACTAGCTGACATAACTTGATAGCCTGCTGGCCAGTCACTTTACTTAACTGCCTGGCTACCTAGCCAGCCAGGTGCCTAGCCAACTGATTTAACTAACTGACATAAAGACCTAGCCAGCTGGCTATCCAGCTGACGTAACTAGCTAGCTACCTACATAACCCACTGTTTTGCCAGCAGACTTAAATACCTAGATGCTTAGATAACCAGTTGGCTAGCCAGCTGACTTAAATAGCTGATTTAACTAGCTAACCTGCTGACTGAACTAGCTACCTACCTAGCTATTCACCTGACTTAAGTAGCTGACTTAACTAGCTGTATACCGAGCTAGCTATCTAGCTAACCAGGTAATTTAACTAGCTGGCTTAATTAGCTAGCTAGTTGAATTAACTAGCTGAGTTAA
>NW_007057922.1:0-426 GCF_000164805.1 Carlito syrichta
AATGTTCAACAAATAATCGGACAAATTATAAATCAATGTCAGGCTTGTTGGGTTGTCAACACAACCAATCCCAAACAAAACCCGGGCACCAGACTTCGAAGAAACCGGCCAGGAGCATACTGGGAAGTGGACTTCACTGAGGTGAGACCAGAAAAGTACAAATACAAGTACTTACTAGTGTTTATAGACATCTTTTCAGGGTGGACAGAGGCATTCCCTACCAAGAAAGAAACTGCACAGGTGGTGGCCAAGAAACTCTTGGAAGATCTGATACCCAGGTATGGCTTCCCAGTCCAGATTGGATCGGACAACAGCCCTAGCTTCATCTCTAAGATAATACAGGGAGTAACTCAGACCCTAGGGGCAGATTGGAAATTATACTGTGCATACAGGCCCCAGAGCTCAGGACAGGTAGAAAGAATGAAT
>NW_007057923.1:0-425 GCF_000164805.1 Carlito syrichta
CATGTGGCTACAATCTACATCCAAGACCCATGGCCCTGGACAGTCCTGTGGGCTTAAACCACCTTTCCCAAGGCCTTTTAAAAAACCCAATACTTGGCCCTTCCACATCTCACTTGCCTCTGTCTGCCCCCTTTCCAATCTGTGAAAGGTGGTTATTAAACTTTACTTCTTTCTACTTTCTCCTTTGTTGCAATCTTGCATCATTCCCATGACAATGGTCTACCTTACCACAGTTTACACTTTCACAGAGGACAGGAAGCATTTCTGTCTTTTCCCCTGAATACCAGCAATGCGTGGAAAATGCCAAGAAACCACTCACCTAATCAACTTACATGTATTTCCTATAAATTACTATCTTGGGAGAAGACAAATCTTAGACTAAAACAACCTTGAATGTAACCATGAAATGTCAAAATACGGCAGGG
>NW_007057925.1:0-540 GCF_000164805.1 Carlito syrichta
AAAATTAGCTGGGCATGATGGCGCATGCCTGTAGTTCCAGCTACTTGGAAGGCTGAGGTGTAAGGATCACCTGAGCCCAGCAAATAGAGGCTGTGGTGGCTGTGAGCATGCCACTGCACTCCAGCCTGGGCAACAGAGTAAGACTCCAATTCAAAAAAAGTATATATATATATATGTATATATTATATGTATACACATAAGTATATATATATGTGTGTGTATATATATATACATAAGTATATATATCTTTAAAAGATATTTACCATTTGAAACAAAACAATTGCAATAGATTATGAGATTACTATATATAGTAATAAGATACAGACAAAACTGTAGACAGCCTAGAAGAAGAGAAATGAAAATATACTCATAGATTCTCATAGTATATGCGACAAGTATAATAATACTTGAAGATAGATAGTAATTATTTATGTGTGTGTATGTGTGTGTACATATATAAATACATAATAGACTAATATATACAACAAACAGAGGTAGGACTAACAAGCCAAAAATGAAGACAAATTAAATTTTTACACA
>NW_007057926.1:0-424 GCF_000164805.1 Carlito syrichta
ACCTAGCTAGCCAGCTGGCAATCCAGGTGAATTAACTAGCTGATGTAAATAACTCGCCAGGTGGTTAGCCAGCTGACTTAAGTAGCTTCCTACCTAGCTAGACAACTGGCTAAACAGCAGACATAACTTGTTGACTTAACCTGCTAGTCAGCTGGCTAGCCAACTTAGTCAAGCAGCTGAATAAGCTAGTTAGCCAGCTGCCAAGCCATCTGACATAACTAGCTCTTTATATTGCTAGCTAGTTAGCAAGTCAGCTGACTTACCTAGCTGATTAATTAGCTTACCAGCTGATTAGCCAACTAACTTAAGTAGCTCGCTACCTAGCTAGCCAGTTGTCTAGCCAGCTGATTTAACTACCTGACAAAAATAGCTGGTCTTCTTGCTAGTCAGCTGAATTAACTAGCTTGCTATATAGCTACCAAGG
>NW_007057927.1:0-518 GCF_000164805.1 Carlito syrichta
CATGGGGTTGTTGGGCTGTTAGCTCTGTTTATTTGTGATTCTTAAAGCTACATTCTCCTTCAGCTTTACTTTCTGGAAAACTTTGGCTTTGATAGTTAAACTTTTGTCAACAGCTATTGAGACTGCCTTCTTTCCTTCTTTCCTTCCTTCCTTCCTTCCTTTTTTCCTTTTTTCCTTCCTCTTTCTTTGTAAAGAAGGAGTAGAGCCAGGTTCAATGGCACATGCCTGTAATACCAGCTATTTGGAAAGTTGAGGAGGGAGTAACACTTGGGCCCAGGAGTTCAAGACCATCCTGAGCAACATAGAGCGATCACCACATAAAATTTAAAAAAAATTTTTTTTCAAGGTTTAAAACTTTACTGTCTTAACTAAATTTTTCAACCCTTTCCCAGTAACTTCTAAGGTACCTTTAGTAGACAGAATAATGGTTCCCCAAAATGTCCACATCCTTGACCTGAGAACCTGTGCATATGTCATATTCTATGGCAAAAGGGGCTTTGCAGATATGATTAAGTCAA
>NW_007057928.1:0-742 GCF_000164805.1 Carlito syrichta
AAAAATTCTGCAGAGTGCTTGAACTGGAAGCCAGGAGAGTGTAGTCCTGTTTCCGCAACTTTCATAGCTGTGTAGACTGCACAAGCCATCTCACCTCTCTGGGACTCGGTTTCTTTCTGCACCCATAAAATGAGAGCTAATCTAGATAATGCCCAAGATTCTTTACAGACCTACAGCCAGGTGAACTCACACCCATCCCCTGGTCCCAGGTAGTGCTGCTTTATGGACAGGTGCCCACTGAGGGCTCACTGACAAGGCTACCTGGCATTCAGGGTGGATTGTTTTTGTTTTGTTTGTGTGTGATTGTTTTGTTTTGTTTTAAAGACAGGGTCTCACTCTGTCACCCAGGCTGCAGTGCAGTGGTATGATCCTAGCTGGCTGCAGCAGCCTCAACCTCCTAGGCTCACATTATCCTCTCACCTCAGCCTGAGTAGCTGGGACTACAGATGTGCACCACCACGTTCAACTAATTTTTAAACTTTTTGTAGAGATAGGGGTCTCACTATGCTGCCCAGGCTGGTCTCAAACTCCTATGCTCAAATGATCCTTTCACCTTGGCCTCCCAAACTGCTAAGATTATAGCCATGAGCCACCACACCTGGCTTAGGAAGATAGTTTCTTTTTTTTCTTTTTTTTTTGAGTTGGAGTCTCACTCCATCACCCAGACTGGAGTCTCACTCCGTCACCCAGACTGGAGTGCAGTGGCTGCTTCCTGCCACTGCAGCCTTGACCTGCTGGGCTC
>NW_007057929.1:0-545 GCF_000164805.1 Carlito syrichta
AATTGCTTAATCAATGTATGACACTGGGACAACTGGCTATCTAACTTAAAAAAAAAAAAAGATGGAACCCTCACCATCGTCTTCACTTGTAAACTGTGGATAGATCAAATTTAAATGTTGAAAACAAAACAGTATTATTAGAACGAGAACGTGCTTCTTACACTGGTGTCAGAAAAACAAGAGTCAGAAGTTATATAACAAAACTGACAAGTTTACTAAAATCAGCAATTTCAACATAGGGAACAACACAACCAAAGTTAAAATATAAATGACAAGCTAGGAGACATATTTTCTTTGCATATGCACAAAAGAGTTCTGGAGGTATATTCGCTCCAGAAACTGTTGAGAGTGGCTCAGGGAACAAGGGATAGGAGAAGACTTGCTTTTTTCCCACGGCATCACTTTGGGATTATGTTTGCGCAGCTACTAGCTAGACTGCTTTGACTTTTAAAAAGTAGCTACCATCTACATTCCTCCAGCAACATGTGGAGTTTCTTTTTCCCACGTGATCTTGCCAACCTTAGGAAGGGCCCCTCCTTCCCGTT
>NW_007057930.1:0-795 GCF_000164805.1 Carlito syrichta
TCCTTTCTTCCTTTTCTTCTTTCTGTCTTACTTTCTTTTTCTTTCCTTTCTTTTCTTTTCCTCACTAGGTTGTCCAGGGTGCTCTCAAACCACCAAACCTGGATCATCCTCTCGGTATGGGCATCCCAAAATGCTACAAATACAGGCTTTTCATTTTGTCAACATCCTTGTCTTCCTGCATGATCTTGAACTCTGGACCGGAGACAATCCTCCTGCTGAGGTCAGCCCTCACCCAAGGATTTCTGGATTTTGCTTAGGGTCATGGTGGAGGCTTGTTATGTTGTCTAGTCTGGTCCTGAGCTACCGGGCTCCGGCCATCTTACCATCTTGGCCTGCCTGAGTGCTGAGGAGACAGGTGTGAGTTGACAGGCCATACCCACTCCCCCAGTGGTTTGAGTATCATGCCCTCCCTTTCCCCAAGGTGGCCCTTGGGAGAGGGGAGCCAGTCCACCTTGAGGAACAAGGCGGGTGGATGGGTGGGTGCCCTGGCAGTGACACACCCCTGCCTCAGACACTCCCCCAGGGGTCTAGGTGGATGACTGAGATCACCCTCACAGGGGTCCAAGGTCAGCAGAAGGGAGCAGTTCTCATGAGGGTCCTGAGTGGAATGGGCAGGCCAGGCTTGGTGGCTCAGGCCTGTCCTCCCAGTATTCTGGGAGGCCAAGGTGAGAGAATGGACTGAGCCCCCGGGTTTGAGACATGCCTGGGAACCTTGGTGAGACCTCGTCTCTACAAGAAGCCAGCAAAATTACCCAAGCATGTTGGTGCATGCCTGCCATTCCAGTCATTCAGGAG
>NW_007057931.1:0-555 GCF_000164805.1 Carlito syrichta
AAAATGACTGACGGTACTGGGCAACTATGGGGGGGAGGGGGAGGGGATTAACAGTAGCAAATATCTGTAAGGGGCCACGGAAAACACCTCTTATCAACAGGGTGTCTGAATGAAACGTAATTGTACACCTAATCCTTAACTGTACCCCACAAAACTATAATAAAAATACTGATTAATTAAAAAAAAAAATAAAATAAAATAAAATAAAATGATACCTAAAATAGAAGCTATGTCAGAACTGGAAGGGAATTAAATTCAGAAAACCAGTCTGCGATTTCCATTTTTGTATGTCCCCAAATCATTATGCATTGGCAAAAATTTTGCCAGAATAGCCAATAACTAATGAACCTGCATAAAGCAGATGAAAGATAGTATTTGTTCTGAGTGCTGTACATGTGGTACCCATGAACTGTCACATTTTAGACCAATGTATTTGTGGGCCTCCATGCTTCCTCCACTGATTCCAGTGGTGCTCTTCAAAGTGATTGATAATGTCTTTTGTGGGGCCTTCAAAGGTATTACATCAATGCTATTGAGCACATGATCTGGGCCACC
>NW_007057932.1:0-794 GCF_000164805.1 Carlito syrichta
CTGAAGACAGAAACAATCAGGTTTGGAAAAGCGTACCTCTCTAAATAAATAAAATATGGAAACTAACTCCGGTGAGCTGTGATTGTGCACACGGCACTCCAGTCTGGGCTACAGAGTGAGACCCCGACTCAAAAAAGGAAGGGGAAAAAAAGAAAAGAAAAGAAAACTAACCCGCTGCGTACTTTCGGCAAATTGCTTAGTCCCAGTTGTTTTGCTTAGTCTGCTGAGTGAACCCTCAACACCCCCTGCAGGCCATTCCCTGTTACTTTTCAGCCGGAACGGACTAGGAAAGAGCTGCCTGAGACTAGGAAAGAGCTGCCTGAAACCTTTTAAGCTTATAGCATCGTCAGGTCCCTTGTCACCGCCGGAAGGTCTTGAAAAGAGGCCAGCTAAGTAAAGATCATGTGGTTGCTAAAGATTCTGCCTGCTGCCATTAAGGACCAGACTCACAAAAGACTTCACAACCTGAATGCACTTCCCATGGTTTGGCTTTCTCTCTTTCGGGCAGGAAGCCTGAGGCCCAGAGAAAAGAAGGAATTTGTCCAAGGCCCAAGGCCCCCCAGAGAGCTGGCCAGAGTGGCGACTAGAATCTTGAGGTCCTGGGCCCTAGTCCAGGACCACCTACACCTTAAAAGGCTGGCCCCAGGCACATTTCCAGAAAAGAACAGCTTCTGCCCTTCCTCTGGTCTCATTCTCCCCCACCTCCCACCCCTCCACTCATATCACTTTTTCAGAGAACCACCATGAGGCCTGCCCCTGGCCCTTGCCACCAATCCTGCCCTGCCTCTCCCTAC
>NW_007057933.1:0-420 GCF_000164805.1 Carlito syrichta
CAAAAAAAAAAAAAAAAAAAAAAAAAAATTTTAAAATTAAGGTATGTACAATATATTTTTAAGACATAATGCTGTTGTACACTTAATAGGCTACAGTATAGTGTTAAAGTGGTGGTTTGAAGTTGAACTCCCAAACTTACTGAGGTATGCCAGTATTTATTATTTTAGATATGGAGTCTTGCTATGTTGCCCAGACTGACCTCAAGGTATTTTCCTGCCTTAGCCTCCAGATTCACAGGGTTCACAAGCATGAACCACCATACCTGGCATGTATTCCGACCTGTAAGGAGAAGCCGGGTATTTCTAGCTACGTGAGTAGGCAAGGATGGATAAAGGGAGCTTAGAGTGATCCAAACTGTCTTGGGCGAAGGCAAGAACTATATCAAGAACAGGCACCACTGACAGACAAGGTGACCACAC
>NW_007057934.1:0-409 GCF_000164805.1 Carlito syrichta
TCCCAGCTCCCCTGCTCCCCCACTCCCAGATATATATATATGTGTGTGTGTATATATATATATATATATATTTTATTTTATTTTATTTTATTTTTTAAGCAGGAGTTATTCAGAGGACAGAAAAGCTCCCACAGTGGGAGGGGACCCAAAGGGGTTGCCCTCCAGTTATATTTCAGAGGCCCCTCCATCACTCTGTACTTCCCAAAGTGATTCCAAATGTCAGGACTCCCACCTTGCTGTTGCTACTTCTGAAATGCAGGTCATATACGAGAACACTCACACAAATGCGCAGCACTCCAGATACATGGTCTGAATCTGAGTCCATGTCACTGGTTAGGAAATGAAGTTTTAGTTCCCAAGCCGGAACTAAAGAGCGGGTGTGATCCTCCACTCGAATACCAACCACAAA
>NW_007057935.1:0-419 GCF_000164805.1 Carlito syrichta
CTAATCAGCTGGTGAGAAAGCCGACTTGTTAGCTGACCTGTTAGCCTGCGAGTGAGCCGAAAAGTTAGTTGACCTGTTAATTAGCTAGCAAGCTGGCTAGCCAACTGACTTAATTAGGTCACTACCTAGCTAGCCAGCTTGCAAGCCAGCTGACTTAACTAGCTCTCGTAACCAGCTGGCCTGCTTTCTAGCCAGTTGAATTAATTAACTTGCTACATAGCTAGCCAGCTGGCTATCCAGCTGAATTAGGTATGTGACATATATAACTAGCGAGCTGTCTAGACAGCAGACTTATTTATCAAGTTACCTACCTAGCAAGCTGGCTAGTCCACTGACATAACTAAGTGACTTCTGTAGGGGACTTAACTAGTTAGCCAACATGCTAGACTGCTGACATAACTGGTTACCTACCTAGCTAG
>NW_007057936.1:0-883 GCF_000164805.1 Carlito syrichta
ACAAAGACTCAATAAATATTAACTTATCACCATCATTATTTTATGAAAATCAAGCTATTAGCAACATGACTCTGGCAATGTAATCCTGATTGCCAATAATAGATCAATCATTTGCTCTTCATGTGATCCGACATCTTCCAAGGTTTCTTGAATGTACGTGGTTGGATATTTGGAGGACATACAACATGGCACTTGTTTTTTTATTTTTTTATTTTTTTTTTTTTTTTTTTTTTTTTTGAGTGGAAGTCTCACTCTGTCACCCAGACTGGAGTGCAGTGGCCGCTTCCGGCCACCGCAGCCTCGACCTGCTGGGCTCCGGCGATCCTTCCCCCTCAGCCTTCCAAGTAACCGGAATTACAGGCATGAGCTACCACGCCCGGCTGATTTTTTGATTTATTGGAAAGATGAGGTCTCGCTGCCCAGGCGGGTCTCGAACCCGCGGGCTCAGGCAATCCACTCACCTCAGCCTCCCAAAGGCGCGGGATTACAGGCTGAGCCACCGAGCCCGGCTGGCACTTGTTTTTTTAAGCCATTACTATTGAACTTATCTTGATAAATATCATCTGTGAAAAAAACTAAACAAAGCAGATAAGAATACATTAAGATGGCCTTTGTAAAGTGAACTTTGCAAATTACTTTCCTTATTTAACTTATTTTTCTAAGCAATGTAGCTTCAGAACATCTTGACTGAAATAGCTACATAATATTTACAGCGAAAACATCCCTTTTTGAAAAGTTGAGGTAGATGAAAGTTAATGTGTCTTAAAGCATGAAGAGCCTTTCAGGTGATCTGTCCACAAGACTACAGGACATACGCTTTCATAAAGCTAAGAGAAATTAAGGAATTAAATGCCCATATTCTGGTTCTTTATAGGAGAGTTTA
>NW_007057937.1:0-944 GCF_000164805.1 Carlito syrichta
CATGCTGAGAAGACCCCCAACTTCAGACGTGGGGGTTCCGAAGGATGCAAGCACATGACAGGGTGTAGTAACAGTTCTCTCTCACTCTTCAAATTTGCCCATTTTCTTTTTTCACCTCAGTTTCTCCCCTATTTTAAATGGAAAACCTACCATTTCATAGATATCCCAAACTTTTCAAAATCTTTGCTTATTTTTTATTTTTTTGAGTTGGGGGTCTCACTCTGTTGCCCTGGCTAGAGTGTGGTGGCACAATCACAGCCCACTGCAACCTTGATCTCCTGGGCTTGGGCAATCCTTCTGCCCTAGCCTCCCAATTAGCTGAAACTACAATCCCGTGCTACCGTGCCCAACTACTTTTTATTTATTTATTTATGTTTGAGAGGTGACATCTCAACTGTTACTTAGGCTGGTCTCGAACTCCTGGACTCGAACTTTGGTCTCCCAGAGTGCTGGGATTTTAAGTGTGCCCAGTCTCAAAATCTTTTTTTTTAGATTAGAAAACAGTTTATTTTAAAAGTAAATTAGAGAGAGAGAGAGAAAGAAAAGATTCACCTCCCCAAGGGGTGTTTATTAAAGGGATAAAAGGGCTATTTAGTAAATCTTTAGTAAAGGGATATGGCATTCTAAGCCATCAGAATAACTTTCAAAGATTAGAACATCATTTTTTCTTTTGAAAAGAGTAGCAAAAATTAAAATGAAGGCTAGACTTGCTTTTAAGAAACAACTTGGCTGGGTGCGGTGGCTCAACCCGTAATCCCAGTACTTTGGGAAGCCGAGGTGAGAGTATTGCCTGAGTCCGGAGGTTCGAGACCAACCTGGGCAACTTGGTGAGATCTTGTCCCTACAATAAATCACAAAAACTGGCCGGGCATGATGGCGTGCATCTGTAGTTCTAGCCACTTGGAAGGCTGAGGTGGAAGGATCACCTGAGCCCAGCAGGTCGG
>NW_007057938.1:0-944 GCF_000164805.1 Carlito syrichta
CCTCAAAGTAGTGAAGTAGAAAACATATATATGGGGGATTATAAGTTTGTTAAACGTCCATGTCAGGGATAAGTTCACAAAAACTTTGTGGCCGCTAGCAGAGAGAGTAAAAGTAAGATATCTAACTTCCAAACAGCTGTGAGGATAATGTTAAAAACAAAACACTGTTGTCAAAAAAGGGAAAATTAAATAACATGAGAAGCAAGCATACACATGTGCATATATATATGTGTGTGTGTATGCTTGGTTCTCATGTACATTATGTGTGTGTGTGTGTGTGTGTGTGTGTGTGTATCTATATGAGAAATACAGAAAGCTGAGGAAAACTGTGGAGAAAGTTCAGCTATGAGAGAAAAATGCAGAGCCCACAGTCCAGGATCTAACTTGCATATAAGGTTAGAAAGAGAAATCAAAATACATAAAGCAAAAGAAGGAAACAAAAAAGGGTCAGAAAAATGTTTTCTAGGAAGAAAATTCAGCCGAAAAGTTGAGAGTGAATCATATTCCAGGGAACCTTAACAGCAACAACACGCACTACCACAACTTGAACACAGAATACCAACTGGTGAGACTTTCAAACTTCTTAGATAATGATTACATCTTTTAAAAAAAATTAGATTATTCACAAAAAATAAAGTTTGCTTATCACAAACTTCTTAACAAAATCAAGCACCAACAGTAACGGAGTAGCAATCATAGACCTTCAAAAGGAAAACGTTGTAGCCCAAGAATTTTACGTCTAATCCAGTTGTTGTTTATGTGTAAGTGTTGAGAGAAAGACGTACTCAGATGTATAACACTAAAAAAAAAAATTAGTGGTTGAGGTGAACAATTACATTTTGAAAAGTTTATGCCAGAACAAATGTATATTCATTAAAAATAAGCGGAAAATGAGTTAGGTATGGCTGGGTGTGAGCACTAAGACAGTTTAAGGTACAGGCAAA
>NW_007057939.1:0-1409 GCF_000164805.1 Carlito syrichta
CGACCGAGGGTTTTGCAGTTGCCAAATATTTAGTACGAATTATTAAAATGTAACCAGAATCGAAGGATTCCACGTCCCTAGGAAACATCTAGGCATCTGAATTTTTGTACACAGAATTTTGGAATCCACATGGACAGGGAAATTCAGGGCGACTTGCTGAGAACGGAAAGTGAATGCGGTTCTTGGAGATCTCAATCGCCTAAATCTACAAAGTCTCTTTATAAGGTTTAATCAGGAATCTGGGCTTCTAGGTTCCTACATTTTCAGAGCTAATTACTCCGTGGATACGCTAAATCTGTCATTACAGATCCTCAGGATCTTTCTGGTCCTCTTGTTATGTTTAATCAAAAATTTGGCCGTAGAAATCCTTTTGTTTCCTGGGACAAATTTACGACCATAATCATATTCCCCAGAGTGAAAAAGTATATTGGTACAAAATTCCTCGATTCAGGTGACCTCATAGTACAGAAAATTCTTGTGGGTGGACAGGTAGGAATTGGGGTTTTGGGTTTGGAATATTCCACATTTTGGGGAGATCTTGTGAAGGGGACCAAAGAATCTTGGATTCCAGTTCCCAAAGAACATTATGAACGTGTTTCTTTCAATATTCAAAAAACTGGAAATCACAGTCACCAGGAAGTGTCTCGGCATCCTGCAGAGTAAAGCAGGAAGCTGGGTAATGGAGGTCGTCATATACAGGAAACCACACGTCATATTGCTAAGGAAGTATAAGGAATCTTCCTTATATGAGTCCTCAATCCGAAAAACTACAGGCCGTCATCCTAAGACGTAACCCTGAATCGGGTTTTTGACTTAGGAATTTGGGTAATGGGAGTACTCACATAAAGGAAATTTCACTGCCTATTGCTAAGTAAGAATAAGGAATCTGCGTTACTCATATCCTGAATTCCAAAAAAGCTTAAGTCATCTTGCTATGGGCTAAACACGAATCATGGTGTTTTCGATAATTAGTCTGTAAAATGGAATCCTTATTTACGGTCAACTACCTGACCATTTGCTAATAAAGAATAAGGACTCTGGGTTACATGAGCCCTCCATTCCAAAAATTTACTGAGCATCTTGGAAAGTTATAAAAAGCATCAGAGTTTCGAAGCAGGATGTATCTAATTCGAGTCCTAATACAAAGGAAAATACAGAGTCCCTTGCCAAGGGTGAAAAAGAATCGGGGTTATAGTAGTCTACAGTCCTTAAAATCAACAAGCCATCTGCTGTGGGCTAAACAAGAATCAGTGTTTAGAAGCTGGAAGATAGGTAATAGCAGTCCTCATATGCAGAATCTACATTATCTCTAGCTAAGGAGAACTAAGAAAGCTCTTTTACATGGTTCTTCTGTCACAATATCTACATGACATGTTGCTAATGGCAAAACAAGATTCAGGGTTTCCAAA
>NW_007057940.1:0-482 GCF_000164805.1 Carlito syrichta
AGCTGGTTTAGTCAGCTAGTTTAGTCAACTGTCTAGCCAGCTGTCTAGGTAGGTAGCTAGATAGATAGTTCATCTTTTTAGCCAGCAGGATAGTTGTTCAAATCAGCTATTTAAATCATTTGGCTAGCCTGTTGGCTATGTAGATAGCTAGCAAGTTAAGAGAAGTGGCTAGCAAGCTTACTAGCTTAAGTCAACTAGGTAAGTCATCTCGCTAGCCAGCTGGTAGATAGTTATCCAGCTAGTTAAGTCAGCTAGTTTAGTCAGCTGGCAACAAGCTGGCTAGCAAGTTAAGTCAGCTTGTTAAGTCAGCTGACAACCTGCTGTCTATCTAGTTAATTCAGCTCATTAAGACAGTTGGCTATCCAGCTTGTGAGCTAGTTAAAAAGCCAGTTAAATCAGATAGCTAGCCATCTGACTTGATCGTTATTTCAGCTAGTTAAGTCAGCTGGCTACCTAGAAAGCTAGCTATATTAGTCAGCTAA
>NW_007057941.1:0-415 GCF_000164805.1 Carlito syrichta
GAGCGATCTCCGAGGGGGTGTGAGTGTAGGGCGAGAGAGAGAGAGAGAGAGAGAGCTCCAGGTAAGGGCCATCGGCTCACGCCCCTCCGCCGGCGAGCAACTCGAGCCCCCCTTTTGGAAAAATAATAGAAAACTGAAAAAGGATTAAATAGAAAGAAAGAAAGAAAGAGGCGACCCTCCCCTCCAGATTCCCCGCGGGCGAGAAGCTGCGCGGCTCTGCGGTGTAACAGGCTCACACGTTGCTTATCACATGTTCAAACATTTCCCTTTTGGGGAGGCTCGTTATTTTTAAGTGAATATTTTCGTCTTTGTTTTGATTTTTTTTAAAAAAAACCTTCCTCGGGGTTTTATTTTGATTGAGTTGGCGGCCCTCATCGGATTGGTAGAGGCGGGGGAAAGCAGCCCGCCAGTGCGC
>NW_007057942.1:0-414 GCF_000164805.1 Carlito syrichta
TCGCCAAGTTGCCCAGGTGGGTCACGAACCCGCAGGCTCAGGCAATCCGCTCACCTCAGCGTTCCAAAGGTGTGGGATTACAGGCTGAGCCACTGAGCCGGCTAATTACATTTTTAAAAACTCGTCAGGACAGGCACGGTGGCTCAGCCTATAATCCCAGCACTTTGGGAGGTCGAGGTGAGCGGATTGTCTGAGCCTGTGGGTTCAAGACCAGCCTGGGCAACTCGGTGAGACCTCATTTCTACAATAAATCCAAAATTAGCCGGGCATGGCAGCATGTGCCATGCCTATAGTCCCGGGTACTTGGAAGGCTGAGGTGGAAGGATCACTGGAGCCCAACAGTTCGATGTTGGGGTGGCTGTGAGTGTGCCACTGCACTCCAGCCTGGGAGACAGAGTGAGACTCTAGCTCAAA
>NW_007057943.1:0-416 GCF_000164805.1 Carlito syrichta
AGCTATCCAGTGGACTAGCCAGCTGACTTAACTAGTTAACTTAACCAGCTAGCCAGCTGGAACTAACAGACTTAACTAGTTAGTCAGCTGGCTACCCAGCTAACTTGACTAGCTCTTTACCTAGCTAGCTAGCAGGGTAGTCAACAGACTTAAGTAACTGACTTAATTAGCTAGCCAGCTGGCTAGCCAACTGACTAAAAAAGCTCACTACCTAGCTAGGCAGCTGGCTAGTCAACTGACTTAACTAGCTGAATTAAATAGCTGACCTTCTTGCCAGATAGCTGAATTAACTAGTTTGCTATATAGCTAGCCAGCTGGCTAGTCAGATGACTTAACTAGGTGACTTAACTAGCTAGCCAGCTGATTTAAGTAACAAGCTACATAGGTAGCCAACTGGATATCCAGCTGAATTAACT
>NW_007057944.1:0-413 GCF_000164805.1 Carlito syrichta
AGGTATGTGTTCTAGGAATCCATTGGCATCAATGTACCAGCTAGCATTGTTGTAAGAGGTTGCATTTGACTTCAGTGAATTTTATTTTAGATTCTTTCAATGTTTTGGCCCATTTCACAATGAGTGATTTACAAGTGTACCTGCCCACACTATGCTGAGTGTTCAGTAGTTTTAGACCAAAAACCGCATGACCCCCATGCCGTATCCTCCATATTCACCTGATCTTGCCCTTAGAGACTTTGTGTTTTCCCAGATAAAAAAGTCCTCAAAGGGAAACATTTTGCCTATGTGGAAGAGGTGAAACAAAAATGGCAGAAGCACTAAAACGCATCAAAGTTGACAAGTTCAAAAAACTGTTTTAGCCGGGCTCGGTGGCTCAGCCTGTAATCCCGCGCCTTTGGGAGGCTGAGGTG
>NW_007057945.1:0-1021 GCF_000164805.1 Carlito syrichta
CCACTCACCTCAGCCTCCCGAAGGCGCGGGATTACAGGCTGAGCCACCGAGCCTGGCTTACTCAGCAAATGTTTATCCCCGTTGTGTGCCAGGCACTGTTCTAGGTGGGCCCATCGTGGAGGAAACAAAGTCCCTGCCCTCATGGAGGGTCCATTCAAGTGCGGAACACAGATAACAAACCCATATGCAAATACACGCATCCACTACAGAGAGAACATGGCTGGCGGAGGCAGAGGGAGCCTGGGGGTGGGTGAGGGTGCACTCAGGGTGGATTGCTAACAAGGCAGGGTTGAGCAGAAGCTAGAGGAGTCGGGGCAGCCTTCCAGGCAGAGGGAACAGCACTGCAAAGGCTCCAAGCCAGGGACGGGCCCTGTAGGCCACTGTGGTCCACGAGAAGTGGATGTTGGGGGTTTGTTTTTATTGTTACTCTTGCTGTTATTTTTTGAGTGGGAGTCTCATTCTGTCGCCCAGGCTAGAGTGCAGTGGCAAACTGCTCACGACCGCTGCACCCTCAACCTGCTGGCCTCAGGCGGTCCTTCCACCTCAGGCGTCCAAGTAGCTGGAATTACAGGCGTGCACCACCACGCCTGGCTACTTTTTTGATTTATTGTAGACATGAGGTCTCACCATGTTGCCCAGGCTGTTCTCGAACCCGCAGCCTCAGGCAATCCTCTTGCCTCTGCTTCCGAAAGTGCTGGGATTATAGGCGGGAGCCACTGCAAGCTGCTTTTTTTAAATTATGTTTTGAGTCAGAGAAGTTTATCTTCTACTAAATGTTAGCTGTGGCAGGGGTTTGAAAGATGCGGGGCTCGGTGGCTCAGCCCGTAATCCCGCACCTTTGGGAGGCGGAGGTGAGTGAATTGCCTGAGCCCGCGGGTTCGAGACCCGCCTGGGCAGCGAGACCTCATCTCTGCAATAAATCAAAAAAATCAGATGGGCGTGGTACTACGTGCCTGTAATTCCAGCTACTCAGAAGGCTGAGGCAGAAGGATCGCCAGAGCCTAGAAGGTCGAGGCTGCGG
>NW_007057946.1:0-479 GCF_000164805.1 Carlito syrichta
ATTATTGCTGCTATAATAATAATTATTATTTATTTTAGAATTGTGAAGTATAAGTGAGGATTTGTTATATAAATAGGCTGCATGCAGGTGAAGTTTGGGCTTCTAGCCAGCCCTCACTCATCCTGGTAGTGAACCAGGTGTCCATTGTGTTGTCACATGTCCTCCACCCTCTTACCTCCTGCCCCTAGCAGTCCTCACAGACTGCCATCCCATCTTTGTGCTAATGTGACTGGTGTTCAGGGCCCACTTATGAGTGAGAACAAACAGTATTCAGTTCTTTATTTCTGTACTAGTTCACTTAGTATGATAATCTTCAAGTACATCCAAGTTTGCTCTTAAGGCCATGATTTTGTTCTTCTTTATGGCTGCATAATATTCCATTGTGTATATATACATCACATTTTCTTTATCCATTCCACTTTTGATGGGCAACAGAGTTGGTTCAGTGTTTTTTATTGTGAATAGTGCAGCAATAAATA
>NW_007057947.1:0-478 GCF_000164805.1 Carlito syrichta
AAAGTAGTAGCAGCAGCTTTACAGGAAGTTAAACCCAAGCAGCCAACAGGGAAAAGAGAACCAGTATCAGGCAAAAAACTCCACTAGCAAAAAATCAATGCGCCTACTGTAAAAAAATTGGGCACTGGGTAAAAAACTGCCCAAACAGATCACCTCAACCACAAGAGTGCCCTCTGGGGGAATGCCCACCGAAATCTACTCCTATGCTTCAATTACAAACTGACTGACAGTCGGAGCTCTGTCAATTCCCCCCAGAGCCCAGGGTGAAACTTATGGTGGGGGGAAGCCCTGTCCACTTCTTAGTGGACACGGGGGCTGAGTATTCAGTCCTTCAAAAGTACAATGGCCTGCTTCAGGATAAACATTCCTTGGTCCAGGGGGCAACCAGGACTCAATTATGCCCCTGGATCACTGAAAGAACAATAGATTTGGAAAAAGGGGAAGTAAATCATTCATTCCTAGTAATGCCAGACTGCCC
>NW_007057948.1:0-408 GCF_000164805.1 Carlito syrichta
GACCTTCTAGTGATGTGGTTATCACCAACTAATACAGTTCACGTTATCTTGTTTTATTTCCCCAACAAGCCTCTGAGAGCTATACTAGATTCTTACTCCTGATTTACAGATAGCAGAAGCCTAGAGGTCACACCTAAGGTTAAACGGCTGAAAAGCTGGGAACCAGTACTCAAAACCCAGATCTATCCATCTAAAGGTTATGCTCCTAACCTGTTTTCCCCATCCTCCTTCTCACTCCTCTACCCCCAGTTTAGCTTTAAAATTGTGGTAAAACACATCAAACTTAGCATCATAATCATTTTCAAGCATACACTTAGTGGCATTAAGCACATTCACATTATTGTGCAATCTTCACCACCATCCATCTCAAGAACTTTGTTTTTATCTTGCAAAACTGAAATTCTGTAC
>NW_007057949.1:0-456 GCF_000164805.1 Carlito syrichta
TATACTGGGGCCTTACCTGCTCTGGCCCATCTGATCCTAACATTCTTAGCAAGCATATAAGTACTGTTCCCTTTTTGCAGATGAAGACACTGGGACTTAGATTGGTTAACCAATGTGAGTAAGGTCATTAGGATTCAAACAGGTCTATCTGACTCTGTTAACCACACAGAAAATTTTTAATTGCAAATGATTAAACAATTACAGCTAATAATGGAGAGCTGGTTTTTAATTCTAACTTTCTAAAGTGCCTGTCTCTTCCTGCTCTTGTTTCCTTAATGTTCTGCCCTTTTTCCAGCAAGGTGGCTTCCTTGGTGCAACACAGTTACCCTCTACACCAAATATTTCAGGTCATGCAGAGGGGAGATTTAATAGCTGTAAAAGTGTATAGCATTGGCCAGGCATGGTGATTTATACCTGTAATCCCAGCACTTTGGGAGTCTGAGGCAGGAGGATTGG
>NW_007057950.1:0-407 GCF_000164805.1 Carlito syrichta
AGTGGCCACTGCACTCCAGTCTGGGCTACAGAGTGAGACTCCAACTCAAAAAAAGAAAAGTTTACCTTGAAGTCTTCCTCTACAATGTGTACACTTCTAGCTGCATAATTAACATTTGTAGACCTAGGCCTGCATTGTACCCCACATTTTTAAAATGAAAATTAAAAACTGGCTGGGCTCGGTTGCTCAGCCTGTAATCCCAGCATTTTGGGAAGTCGAGGTGAGTAGAATCCCTGAGTCCAGAGGTTCAACATGAGCCCAGGGAATTTGGCAATAACTCATCTCTACAATAAATAAAAAATTAACCAGGTGTGGTAGTGCTTCTGAAGTTCCAGCTACTTGTAATGCTGAGGCAGAAGGATTTCGAGAGCACAGAAGATTGATGCTGGGGTGGGTGTGAGAGTGCC
>NW_007057951.1:0-405 GCF_000164805.1 Carlito syrichta
AGTCAGCAACATTTTTGGAGTGTGTGTGTGTGTGTGTGTGTGTGTGTGTGTGTGTGTTAAACTTCATTTGTTCAATGCAAAAGTTTCCTTATTCTGAGACTGTCTTTTTACATTTAGCATTTAAAATGATGATGAGACTATATTGGAACCCCCAGGGTTGATTTTGGATCACCTAATTCGTTGTGGAGGGGGGGGTCCCTCCGGTGAGTTACAACAGGTGTTTAGCAACATCACTCGTCTACGGGGACTAGATGCCAGAAAATACCTCACACTCCACACTTCTCTCAGTGGTGATCATGGAAAATGTTTCCAGACATCACCTAGTGTCTCTGCGGGGATAGGGGAGGGGTGTGAGGACACAACTGCCCCCTGTGGAAAACATTTGCTGTTTAGTTCTGTTCTATG
>NW_007057952.1:0-404 GCF_000164805.1 Carlito syrichta
TCTGATACTTCTTTTTTATATTTTTGTTATATATAATGTGTGTGTGTGTGTGTGGGTGTGTGTGTGTATATATATATTTATATATATATGCATATATGTATTTTTTTTTAATTGAGAAGAGATCTAATTATATTTTCCCAGACTAGTCTCGAACTCTTAGCATCAAGCAATCCTCCCACTTCAGCCTCCTAGAGTGCTGGGATTACAGGCATGAGCCTCAGTGGCTGACCTGATGCTTCCTTTTTTAAATGACAGTTGTCATGACTTATCCCCTTACATTTATAAACTAAGGCTGCATTTCATTGACTATATTATGTATAGCCTATACTTACTCGTTACTTTCATATGACTGTAATTATTAAGAGAAAGAATAGTATAACCATATATGGACACTTTTAATTTCA
>NW_007057953.1:0-419 GCF_000164805.1 Carlito syrichta
GCTAGCTACCTAGCTAGACAGGTGAATAGCTAGCTGACTAATCTAGCTTACATAACTAGAAACCTTAAGGCTACTTAGCTGACTTCACTAGCTACCTACCTACATAGACTGCTGGCTTGTCAGCTGACTTTACCTAAGTACCTAGCTAACCTGCTGGCAAGTGAGCTGACTTAACTAGGTGACTGAACTAGCTAGCAAGCTGGCTAGCCAGCTAAATTAATTAGATAGCTATACTGCTATGCAGCTGTCTATCCAGCTGACTTAACTTACTGACTAAATTAGCTAGCAACCTGACTAATCTAGCTAACTTAACTAACTAGCTACCTAGCTAACCGGCTGTCTTAAGTAGCTGTTTTAATTAGCTTGCTACCTAGCTAGCTATCATGTAGGTAGGTGATTTAACTAGCTGACTTAACTAG
>NW_007057954.1:0-403 GCF_000164805.1 Carlito syrichta
ATACTCCCGTTGTGGCCCAGCCTGGCTGACAGAGACTATGGTGACAAAAATGACATCTCCAATGTGGGTCACGATGGGCGTCTATGACTACCCAGGTGCCCAACGGAAGTTATGATGGAGAGATCAGGAGAGGAAGGGCCCTCCCTTTGCCAGAAGAAGGCAGAAAGGGTGACCGGAACCTGGGTTGGCCATGGCTATGCCAGACGACCTTGAACACTATGCCTGGCAGCCACCCTTGCTCGGGGCCATCTGTTCCACGAGCTCACAGCATCATAACCGTGGAACACGAGTGTGGACAGTGGAGGCAGGCCTTCTGTGTTGCGTGGCCAAAGACGTGGGATGCACATGCACAGTGACCACCTTTGAAACCTCTCATGAACAACAGTCGGGAAAGTACCTTTTC
>NW_007057955.1:0-472 GCF_000164805.1 Carlito syrichta
CAAAATCTAGGGTATAAAAGGAGTTGAAAAAGACAATAAATCGGCATTTGTCCTGCTTGTTACAGAGTCAGGTGTCTGTTTTCTCTCCTGCGCCAACGCCGTCTCTCCTTCAGGAAACCCTGACCTGCTGAAGAACACAATGTTAACACACAGATAGAGGGGAGACTGTCATGCTAACATATCGAAGAGGCGAGAATGTCATATGGACTCACAGACTGAATGGAGACTGCCATATTAACACAGACAGAGGGGAGGACGCTATGTTAACACAGAGACAGAGGGGAAAACGCCATGTTTGCACGCAGACAGAGATGAGAACACCATGGGGACACACAGAGAGAGGGGAGAATGCTATGTTAACTCACGAATATAGTGGAGAACGTCACGTTTACACATGGAAAAAGGAGAGAACGCCATAGGAACAAAGAGAATGAGAGGAGAAGGCAATGTTAACCCACGGACAGAGATGAAA
>NW_007057956.1:0-3054 GCF_000164805.1 Carlito syrichta
GCTGACTTAACTAGCTTGCAGTCTAGTTGGCTAGACAGCTAGCCAGCTGGCTTCTCTAGCTAGCTACATGGCTGACTAGCTGGCTAGGCAGCTGGCTACCTAGCTTGTGGCCTGGCCAGCTGGCTAGCCAGCTAGCTTAAATAGTTACCTGGCCGGCTGCACAGTCAGATTGCCAGCCAGCTTTACTAGTCAGTCACACTGCTGGTCAGCCGGCTAACCAGCCAACTTAAATAGCTGGCCACCTACATGACCAGCCTGCTAACAAGCTGGTGTACACTGCCAGGCACCTGACTAGCCAGGCGACTAACAAGCTGACTTAACTAGCTGACAACTAGATAGCCATCTGGCTAGCCAGTTGGATTAACTAACTATCCACCTAGATAGTTAGCTGGCTAGTTGGCTCACCTAACTCGCTGACTTAACTTGCTAGCCAGCTGGTTAGCCAGCTGAGTTTACTACCTAGCTACCGAGCTAACCAGTTGACTAACAACTTGAACTGACTAGCTGACTTAACCAGCTAGCCAGTTGGCTAGCCAGCTCACACAACTAGCTGACTTAACTAGCTAGCCATCTGGCATAACAAGCTGACTTAACTAGCTAGCTACCTAGCAAACCATCTGACTTTATTAGCTGAAATAAATAGCTAGCTTCCTTGCTAGTTATTAGCTAGCTAGCCAACTTAACTGGCTGAATTAACTAGCTAGATAGCTGACATAATTATCTGATTAATTAGCTGGCTACCTAGATAGCCAGTTGACTTTACCAGATGAAATAACTAGCCAGACAGCTGTCTAGTCATTTGAATTAACTAGTTTTCTTACTAGCTTATGAGCTGTCTAGTCAACTGACTTAACGAGGTGACTTAACTAGATAGCCAGCTGGTTAGCCTGCTGACTTAACTAGTTGATTAACGAGCTAGGCAGCTGGCCAGCCAGGTGAATAAACTAGCTAACATAATTAGTTATCCAGCTGGCTAGCCAACTAGTTTAACTAGCTCTCTACCTCTCTAGGCATCTGGCTAGCCAGCTGACTTAATTAGCTGACTTAATTATCTAGCCAGCTGGCTAAACAACTGACTTAACTAGGTCACTAACTAGATAGACAGCTGGTTAGCCAGCTGACTTAACTAGCTGCTTTAACTAGCTGGCCTGCTTTCTAACCAATTGAATTAACTTGCTTGCTCCACAGCTAGCCAGCTGGCTATCCAGCTGAATTGCCTAGGTGACTTATCTTGCTAGCAAGCTGTCAAGTGAGCTTACTTAACTGGCAAGCTACCTAGCTAGCGAGGCTGACTTAACTTGGTCACTTAACTATCTAGCCAACTGGCTAGACAGCTGACATAACTAGCTAGCTACCTAGCTAGCATGCTGGCTTGTCAGCTGACTTAACTAGCTAAATTAACTAGCTGAATTAACTAGCTAGCCACTTGGCTAGCCAGATGAATTAGTTGCCTAACTACCTAGCTAGCCAGCAGTCTAGCCAGCTGACTTAACTAGCTGACTTAAGAAAGTAGCCAGCTGGTTATACAGCAGACTTAACTAGCTAGCTACCTAGCTAGACAGGTGAATAGCCAACTGACTTATCTAGCTGACATAACTAGACACCTGATGGCTAGCCAGCTGACTTAACTAGCTACCTACATACATAGCCCACTGGTTTACCAGCTGACTTTACCTAACTACCTAGCTAATTTGCAGGCTAATGAGCTGACTAAACTAGGTGACTTAATTAGCTAGCTAGCTGAATAGCTAGCTGACTTAACTAGCTAGCTATCCTGCCAGGCACCTGGCTAGCCTGCTTACTTAATTTGATGACTTAGTTAGCTAGCAAACTGACTTAACTAGCTGATTTAACTAGCTAGCTACCTAGCTAGCCAGCTGACTAAACTAGCTGATTTAACTAGATAGTTTCCTAGCTAGCTATCATATAGCTAGCTGAAATAACTAGCTGACTTATCAAACTAGCTAGCTGACATATCTAGCTAACTTAACTAGCTAGCTTCCTAGCTAGCCAATGGACTTAACTAGCTGAAATAACTAGCGAGCCAGCTGGCTACCCATCTGACGTAACTCGCATTTTAACCACCTAGCCAGCTGTCTAGACAAGTGAATTAATGAGCTGATAAACTAGCTAGCCAACTGGTTAGCCAGCTGACTAAAGTAACTGACTTAACTAGCTGTCCAGTTGGCTAAACAGCTGACTTAATTGCCTAGTTACCTAGGTAGCAAGCAGCCTAGTCGGCTGATTTAACTAGTTGATGTAACGAAGTAGACAGCTGGCTAGCCAGCAAACATAGCTAGCTAGTTACCTGGCTAGGCAGCTGGATAACCAGCTGCCTTAACTAGCTGACATAACTAGATATTCTGACGGTTAGCCAGCTGACTTAACTAGCTACCTACATACATAATCCTCTGGCTTGCCATCTGAAATAACTACCTACCTACCTAGCTAACATTCTGGCCAGGGTGCTGATTTAACGAGGCTACTAAACTATCTAGCCAACTGGGTAGCCAACTGCCTTAACTAGCTAGCTACCTGGCTAGGCAGATGGCTAGCCAGCAGACTTAACTAACTGACTTAACTAGATAGCCAGATGACCTATCTAGCTGGCTTAACTAGCTGGCTACCTAGCTAGTCAGCTGACAACTAGCTGAATTTGCTAGCTGTCTTAACCAGTTAACCAGCTGTCTGGCCACCTGACTTATCTAGCTAGCTACCTAGCTAGCCAGATGGGAAGCCAACTGAATTAACTAGCTGAGATAACTAGCTATCCCGCTTGTTAGCCAGCTGACTTAACTAGCTCTCTAACTAGCTAACTACCTGGCTAGACAACTAAATTAACTAGCTGACTTGTTTAGCTAGCCAGCTGGCTAGCCAACTGAGTTAGCTATCTCGCTACCTAGCTAGTCAGCTGGCTAGCCACCTGAATTAACTAGCTGACTTATATTGCTGGCCTGATTGCTAATCAGCTGAATTAGCTAGTATGCTAAATAGCTAGCCAGCTGGCTAGCCAGCTGACTTAACTAGGTTACAACTATATTAGCCAGTGGGCTA
>NW_007057957.1:0-401 GCF_000164805.1 Carlito syrichta
ACGGGAGAGACGCCAGGGGCAAGAGAGACATGTCAGAGACGGGAGAGGCACGCCAGAGACGGGGGAGATGTCAGAAACGGGAGAGACGCCAGAGACGGGAGAGACACGCCAGGGGCAAGAGAGACATGTCAGAGACAGGAGAGACATACCAAAGTCAGAGACAAGGCAGACACGCCAGAGACAGGAGAGACACACCAGGGACGAGAGACATGTCAGAGATGGGACAGACACGCCAGAGACAGGAGAGACACACCAGAGATGGGAGAGACATGCCAGGGGCAGGAGAGACACGCCAGAGATGGGAGAGACACGCCAGGGGCAAGAGAGATACGGCAGAGATGGGAGAGACATGCTAGAGACAGGAGAGACACACTAGGGAAAAGAGACATACAGCAGAGACG
>NW_007057958.1:0-480 GCF_000164805.1 Carlito syrichta
TTGATCAGCAATTGGTTGCCTAGTCAAACTTCTGTAAGGGTGTCTTCTGTGTTTTCTAAGATTCTTAAAGTTTGGCGTTGCGCATTTAGGTCTTTGATCTATTTGGAATTGATTTTTGTGTATGGTGATAGGTAGGGGTACTGTTTCAACCTTCTGCTTGTGGTCAGCCAGTTTTTCCAGCACCATTTACTGAATAGGTACCCCTCTCCCCAGTGGTTGTTGTTAGAGGCTTTGTCGAAGAAGAATTGGTTGAGAAATTGAGATTTTGCTTCCAGATTCTCTATTCTGTTCCATTGGTCATATGCCTGTTCTTGTACCAATACCAGGCTATTTTGATTATTGTAGCCTTCTAATAAAGTTTAAATCTGAAGATGTGATACCTCCTGCCCTGTTTCTTTGACTAATCGTCAGAGAAATGCGAATCAAAGCCACATTGATATACCACCTTACTCCAGTAAGAATGGCCATCATTAATAAAAC
>NW_007057959.1:0-400 GCF_000164805.1 Carlito syrichta
AACTTAAAAATGTATCCTGGAAACCATTCTGCCTTAGCATACATGACCTACTTTTTTTCTTCTTTGGAGACAGAGTCTCACTCTGTTGCCCAGGCTGGAGCACAGAGGTGCAATCAAGGCTCACTGCAGCCTCGAACTCCTGGGCTCAAGGGATCCTCCCAATTCAGCCTCCCGAGTAGCTAGGACTACAGGCGCACGCTACCACACCTGGCTATTTTTGGTTTTAACAGTGACAGATCTCGCTATGTTGCCCAAGCAAGTCTCAGCCTCCTCAAGCAAGCCTCCATCCTCAGACTCCCAAAGCACTGGGATTATAGGCACGGGCCACCACACCGAGCCCTATTCTATTTTTTTTTTTTGAGTTGGAGTCTCACTCTGTCACCCAGACTGGAGTGCAGTG
>NW_007057960.1:0-399 GCF_000164805.1 Carlito syrichta
ATTCCTCTCCTCTCCATTCCTTTTCAGTATATTTATTCCATTCTGTTCCACTCCATTCCAGTTTACTCATATCCATTTAATTCCTCTCAATACCATCCCCATCTGTTCCTCTCTATTCGATTCCATATAATTCCATTCAATTCCAATCCACTCCCTTCAATTCCATTCCTCTTTATTCAATTCCTCACCATTCGATTTTATTCCTGTATTCCAATGCATTTTTCCATCCATACCATTCCTCTGCATTCCATTCTATTTTATTCCATTCCACTCCATTTCATTCCCGTCCAATCCATTCCTCTCCATTCCCTTCCTCTTCATTCCAATCCATTCCATTCCTTTCCTTTCCTTTCCTCTCCATTTCATTCCATTCCTTTCTTCTTAATTCCATTTATTCCA
>NW_007057961.1:0-410 GCF_000164805.1 Carlito syrichta
TCACCTCAGCCTCCCAAAGTGCTGGGATTACGGGCGTGAGCCACCGTGCCCGGCCTGTGTATATTACCTTGGGTTGTGACCTGGATGAATGAAGAGCCATCACAGCCTGCAGTCGCCACCGTGATGTTCAAAATCATCCCGAGTTCCTGCACTGTCTTGAAATGAGCAGAGCCTCCAGCCCATCACAACCACTGAGGCGGGAAAGCGAGCCTGGAACTTCCCACACTGTGTAACAGTAAGAATGAAAGTACAGAGAAGGCTGTTGCAAATTTTGCCAGACGTGGTGGCTCACGCCTGTCATCCCAGCGCTTTGAGAGGCTGAAGTGAGAGTGTTGCCCGAGCCCAGAGGTCCAAGATCAGCCTGGGCAAGATCTCTTCTCTACAGTAAAAAATAAAAAACAAAGCCGGGC
>NW_007057962.1:0-464 GCF_000164805.1 Carlito syrichta
ACTCCAGTCTGGGTGACAGAGTGAGACTCCAACTCAAAAAAATAAATAAATAAATATAAATAAAAATAAATACATAAATATATAAATAGATAAATACATAAATGATAGGGCAACATACAATCTAAGAGATATTAGTACTGGTGATCATCTCCAATGAACTTTTACAAACACATACCTGGCATCCTAATCTTTCTAAAACATTGGCCCGGGGGGGATATTTTTTAGGATGGTAGAGGGATATGGAGTGTGCGTGTGTGTTTGAGTATGCATGTGTCTAATCTTCATTTCAACTGCATGGATTCACACAACCTAAAACACCGGCATGAAAAGACCCCGGTGAATGTTAAAGGCACCAGCACCTGCTGCGTGATCATGGGACACTTGGGAATAATTCTTGAAAATAATCAGGCCGGGCTCAGTGGCTCAGTCTGTAATCCCAGCACTTTGGGAGGCCGAGGCGAGTG
>NW_007057963.1:0-396 GCF_000164805.1 Carlito syrichta
TGACATCCTTGGGCAGCCGGGACTGGCATGTCTGGTGTATGTACTCTATTTGTCTATATATCTGTGCACCACCACATGTGCCTGTGTGTCTCTGCATGTCTCCATGTCTGTGTATTATGTATGTGCATGCCTGCCTGTGCATGAACATGTGTTGCATACATCTATGTGTCTCTGAGTGTGTGCATGTGCATTGCGTATATTGTATGTGCACATGTGTGTATGTGCTGTCTTTGGACTTGTGTCATCACCCACACCTCTTTGCACATTGTACACACCCGTTGTGTATATATGCTGTCTTTGTGCATTGTGTTCATGTATGTTGTGTGTGCATGCACTGTCTTTGTGCATGTTTGTGCATTGTTGTGTGTGCATGTTGTCTTTGTGCATATGTGTGCA
>NW_007057964.1:0-411 GCF_000164805.1 Carlito syrichta
GACTAGTTATGGCAGTGCATGCATTGGTTCACTTGCCAGCATACTGGTTACTTCCCTGACCAGTCGGCTCTCTCACCTGCCAACTAGTTAAGTGAACTCAACTGTCTGCTCACTCGCCAGCTGACTATTCAAGTCAACTAACCTTTCGGTCTCCTAGTCAGCCAACTAGTTAAGTCAGCTAACCAATAGGCCGACTAGGGGGCCAACTTCTCAGCCGACAAGCTAGGTCAGCTAAATAGACGGCCAACTTGTTAGGTCAGCTAACTAGTCAGCCAAATAGCCGGCTGACTAATTAGGTGAGCAACTACCCAGCAAAATACTTACCCAAACTAACGGGCCAACTCATCAGCCAAATATTTAAGCAAGCTAAATAGTCGACCGATTAGTTGGCCAACTTGTTAAGCCAGCTAA
>NW_007057965.1:0-424 GCF_000164805.1 Carlito syrichta
AGATACATGGGGCTATTAAACAAAAAACGCAAATTAAAATGACAGGGCCTAGGAGCGGGGTCAGCCAGGTGACAAAAGGGTGTTGCAACCAAATGAAGGGAGAAGAGTCTGGCTGTTGGAGGCGCTGTTTTAATTCATCACTTAGATGGTTGAGGACGTTTAGATTTTCTTCTACTAGGCCAGTCTCGTTAATGTAATAACAGCATTGCTCTCCGAGAAAGAGGCAAGTGCCTTCCTTGTCAGCCGTTAGAGGATCCAAGGCTCGCCTATTTTGTAAGGTGACCTGGGCTAGCGAGGTGATTTGGCATTGTAAGGAGGCTAGGGACGTTGCTGAGGCCTCTAATGTAAGCTGTAGTTTATTTGTTAAGTCTTGGGAGGAGGTAATGCTGTATGCTAGAGCCCCACTGCCTAGGCCTGCTGCTGC
>NW_007057966.1:0-582 GCF_000164805.1 Carlito syrichta
TGATTGACTATCTTCTGTGATAGGTGCTTTAGTGACATCTGTTCTGTGATAGCTGTACTAGTTGATGTTCCCTTCTCTAAATGGGTGTCCCAATTCCTGGCCATTCTCCATGATTGATGCCCAGTGGTTGGCCCTCATCTTTAATGGGTGCCACAGTAACTAGACTTTCTCTATGATGGTTACCTCAGTGATTGGTACTCCTCCTTGATTGATGCCCCAGGGTCTAGTCCTCATCTATGATGGTATCAGTCCTCCTCGGCGATGTATACTTTTTTAACTGGCCATTCTCTATGACGTTTGTCACATTGACCCTGCTTTGTGATGGGTGCCCCAGTTACTGCTTTTGTCTTTGATGGGTACCTAAATGAGTAGCCCTTCTGTGTGATGGGTGACTCAGTGACTGTTATTCCTTTGCGACTGGTGTTGCAGTATCTGGCCCTCATCCATTATGGATGCCCCAGTTAATGTGTCTCTTCTCTTATTGGTGGCCCAGTGCCTGACCCTCCCCCTTATGGGTTACCCAATGACTACTCCTCCTCTGTGATGAGTGTCCCATTTACTGAACCTCCTCATAATAAGTGC
>NW_007057967.1:0-829 GCF_000164805.1 Carlito syrichta
CTAGATAGTTAAGTCAGTTAATTAAGTCAGCTAGCTAGCTAGATATCTAGCTAGGTAGCTAGCTAGGTATTTCGGCTAGTAAATACAACTGGCTAGCTAGGTAGCTAACTAGTTACATCAGCTAGTTACATCAGCTGGCTAGCAAGTTAAGCCAGCTAGTTAAGTCAGCTGGCTAGCCAGCTGCCTACCTGAGTGGCTAGCTAGTTAAGCCAGCTGGCTAGTCAGCGGCCTAGCTACTTAAGTCAGCTAATTCAGGAAGCTTGCTAGCCAACTGGTCAGTTCGGAAGCTAGGTAGTTGTCAGCTGGCAAGCCAGCTATATGTGTAGGAAATTAGCTAGTTAAGTCAGCTGACTAGTCAACTGACTAGCTAGAGATGTCAGCTAATTAAGTTCACTGGCTAGTCAGCTCTCTAGTTGTGTCAACTAGTTGAGTCAACTGGCTAACCAGCTGGCTAGCTGGTTAAGACAACTGGATAAGTCAGCTGGCTAGTCACCTGGCTAGTTAGGTAGGTAGCTAATTAAGTCAGCTGGCTAGATGTCTTGCTAGATAATAAAGTCATTGAGTAAGTGAACTGGCTAGCCGACTGGCTAGATATGTGGCCAGCTGGTTAAGGTTGCTGACTAGCCAGATGGATATCTAGTAAAGTCAACAAGTTAAGTCTGCTGGGTAGCCGGCTGGCTCGCTAGGTGGCTGGTAATTTAAGCTGGCTGGTTAGCAGGTTGGTCAGGTATTTGGCCAGCCAATTATGCTGGCTGGCTAGCTGACTGACCAGCAAGTATGTTGGCTACTTAAGCCAGCTGGCTATCTGACTGTCCAGCCAACTGGATGG
>NW_007057968.1:0-1104 GCF_000164805.1 Carlito syrichta
TTGAACCCACGGGCTCAGGCAATCCACTCATCTCAGCCTCCCAAAGGCGCGGGATTACAAACTGAGCCACCGAGCCCGGCTCAGATGGATAACTTAGGCAGAGATATGGAAATTCTAAATATGAAAAAGATGTTAGAGATAACACTGTAACCAAAATGGAGAATGCTTTGATGGTCTCATCAGTAGATGGGACATAACTGAGGAAAGAGAATCTCTGAGCTTGAGGATAGATATGTCAATGGAAACTGATAAAACTGGCCGGGCACAGTGGCTCATGCCCATAATCCCAGCACTTTGGGAGGCCGAGGTGAGAGGATTGCTTGAGCCCATGGGTTCGAAACTAGTCTGGGGAATCTGGGGAGACCTTACCTCTACAACAAATCGAGAAAAAATTAGCCGGGCATGGTGGCATGTGCCTGTGGTTCCAGCTACTTGGAAGGCTGAGACGGAAGGATCACCTGAGCCCAGCAGGTTGAGGTTGCAGTGACTGTGAATGTGCCACTGCATTCCAGGCTGGGTGACAGAGCGAGACTCTGACTCAAAAATAATAAGAATAAGAATAATATCACTGATACTATGCAATAAGTATTTTTTAAAGGGGAAAAAAAAAACCAAAAAACAAAGGAAATAAAGCTGAAACAAAATGTCACAACAATAAAAAGCTATCCAAGAACTGTGTGACAATTACAAAAACGGTAAATATGCATAAAAGGAATCCCAGAAGAAAAAGAAAGAAAAAGAAACAGAAGAAATATCTGAAGCAATAATGACAGAATTTGACTGGGTGTGGTGACTCACACCTGTAATCCAGTGCTTTGGGAGGCTGAGGTGGGAGAATCACTGAAAACCAAAAGTTTGAGTTTAGTCTGGGCAACATAACCAGACCCTGTCTCTACAAAAAAAAAAAAAAAAATTAGCAGGATGTGATGATGCCAGCCTGTAGTCCCAGCTACTCGAGAGGCTGAGACAGGAAGCTTGCTTGAGCCCAGGAGTTCGAGGTTACAGTGAGCTACAATTGCACCACTGCACTCCAGCTGGGTGACATAGCAAGACTCTGTCTATAATAATAATAATAATAATAATAATAATTACAGATTTTCCCAA
>NW_007057969.1:0-563 GCF_000164805.1 Carlito syrichta
GCCCACAAGTAAGCTTGGCTAACTATTGGGCTGGCAAGTTTGCTGACCTAACTAGTTTGCTGACTAGTTAGCTGACCTAACTAGTCGTCCTACAAGTTAGCTGACCTAACTAGTCGACACACAAGTTAGCTGACCTAACTTGTCAGCTGACAAATTCGCTGACTAGTCAGCTGATTGGTTAGCTTACTTAAATAGTTGACCAGATAGTCAGCTGACCAGTTAGCTGACTTAACTAGTCAGCCAGCAAGTGAGCCGACAGGGCAGCTGACTTAACTATTTGGCCAGCAAGTGAGCCGAATTGTCAGCTGATTTAACTAGTCAGCCGGCAAGTGAGCTGACTTTAGTCAGCTAGTGAGTGAGCTGAATGGTCAGAAGAGCTAACTAGTCAGCCACCAAATGAACCGACTGGTGAGCTGAATTAACTAGTTGGCCAGCATGTGTCCCAAAACGTAAGCTGTCTTAGCTAGTCAGATATTTTGTGAGCCGACCGGTGAGCTTACTTAACTAGTCAGCTGGTGAGCAAGCCGACTAATTAGCTGACCTGTTGGCCTGTGAGCAAGCTG
>NW_007057970.1:0-557 GCF_000164805.1 Carlito syrichta
AGGATGCAGGATGAATTTCCCTGACCTTCTGATGAGAATGCCACATGGAAGAGTATCCAACAAGGCCACAGTGCAGTCCAAATATTTTATGCACATTGCAGCTACTGCTCACTAAGGCTTGCCACGAGACGGAAAGTCACTACATCAGGCTGAGTGATTTATGTTTCTGAAAACCACGTGAGTTATTACCCATGACTTCATCTTGGCAACTTTGCAAATTCTTGCCAATTGATTTTTGGAAAGGAAAAAGGAGAAACAAGAAGGATCTTATTCCGAGAGCGCGTGCGCGCGCGTGTGTGTATGTGTGTGTGTTCTTTTCTTTTTAACCTTGTAGAATTCTGCAAAGATTTTCAAAGGGAATCTCAACCCATTCCACAACCAGGGCAAGGTGAGATTTTCCAGGAGGTCAATAAGCAGGGTCTGGTTATTTGAATGAGTTTCATTTTTATGGTGCACATCAAGCAAACCTTTATGGTCATCACTGTTAATTCTTATTGTCAGTTGGTCAACCTTCAAAACAAACTCTGTCTCTGCCCTTGAAGATAGATGGAGGGCGG
>NW_007057971.1:0-392 GCF_000164805.1 Carlito syrichta
ACCCATGGGCTCAGGCAATCCTCTCGCTTCAGCCTTCCAAAGTGCTGGTATTATAGGCTTGAGCCCCTGCGTTTGGCCCAAAAGAAAATTCTTCTGGTAGCTTGGAAGAGCCAGGGCTGGGGCATGGGTAAGAGCTGTTGCAACATTATTAAAGGCAGTATATATCGGAGATTGCCAATTAAGAGGTTCATGTTCTGGTCCCTGAGTAGCCTCATAGAGAGGTTTAGCAATGAGGCTGTAGCTTGGGATCCAGATTTTATTTATTTATTTATTTATTTATTTATGTTGGAATCTCACTCTGTTGCCTAGACTGGAGTGCAGTGGCCACTCCTGGCCACTGCAGCCTCAACCTGCTGGGGCTCCGGCGATCCTTCCGCCTCAGCCTTCCAAGT
>NW_007057972.1:0-449 GCF_000164805.1 Carlito syrichta
TTTTTTGAGTTGGAGACTTACTTCGTCGCCCTGACTGGAGTGCAGCGGCCGCTGCCGGCCACCACAGCCTTGACCTGCTGGACTCCGGCGATCCTTCAGCCTCAACCTTCCAAGTAGCTGGAATTACAGGTGTGCACTACCACGCCCAGGTATCATCAGTTTTCAGGTTTCTTGTCTGGACCAACCTGTCTGATGTTGGAAGGATAAATTGTCCTCATACAAATCTCCTTCTAAACCAAGACTGCTCCAGCTACCATTACTGTTCCCATTACTGCCAGAGGAAGAAAAGAACAGAGCTGAACTAGAAAATGAATCATAAAGAAGATCATTTTACTTGGAACAGCATCTGTCCTTGATAACCGCAGATGTTCTGAAGCTGTCACAGTGGAGTGGAACATCCATAGAGGTAAAGAGGGACCAGCACTGCTATTCTAAAAGGTACTTGACAG
>NW_007057973.1:0-389 GCF_000164805.1 Carlito syrichta
CATGTAGAGAGGTGAGGTGGGAAGATTGCTTGAGACCAGAAGTTTGATACCAGCTTGTGCAACATAGCAAAATCTTTTCTCTACAAAAAAATTAAAAAGAAAAATATTTATAAATAGCAACAGTGCAATTACAGTTGCTATAACATTATCAACTTAGAGAATGCACTCCTCATGGACAATGAAACATTACACTATATCTATAATTGTGTTGTAATTAAAAATAATTTTAAATACATTATTTACTCAACTCAAAAGGCTAGGATTGTATAATTGTGATTAACAAAAATACTTAATATTTGATAACCTGAAATCAGTTATTATTATTATTATTATTTTATTTTTATTTTTTTGAGTTGGAGTCTCACTCAGTCGCCCAGACTGGAGTGCAG
>NW_007057974.1:0-403 GCF_000164805.1 Carlito syrichta
AGACGTGGCCCGGTGAGTCCTGGGTCTCTGCAGGGTGGTGTAGACATGGCCCGGTGAGTCTTGGGTCTCTGTAGGGTGGTGTAGACTGCGGCCTAGGGAGTCCTGGGTCCCTGGAGGGTGGTATAGATGTAACCTGGTGAGTCCTGGGTCTCTGCAGGGTGGTGTAGACATGACCTGGTGAGTCCTGGGTCTCTGGAGGGTGGTGTAGACCGTGGCCTGGTGAGTCCTGGGTCTCTGGAGGGTGGTGTAGACTGCGGCCTCGGGAGTCCTGGGTCCCTGGAGGGTGGTATAGATGTAACCTGGTGAGTCCTGGGTCCCCTGGAGGGTGGTGTAGACATGGCCGGTGAGTACTGGGTCTCTGGAGGGTGGTGTAGACGTGGCCCGGTGAGGCCCGGGTCCCCGG
>NW_007057975.1:0-399 GCF_000164805.1 Carlito syrichta
GTGGGACTGGCAGTTGAGGGAAACGGCTAGGGGAGGGAGGGGCATACCTCATCAACAAGGGTACCTGCATGGTAAATGTTTGTGTACCTAACCCTGAGTTGTACCCCACATCTTTATAATAAATAAATAAATAACAGAAATGTATTCTCCCACACTTGCCAGAGACCAGCTCCAGCCGGGTTCAGGGTACCCCAATGATGGAAACGGCATCAGCAATTGGGGGGAAGAAAGAAAAAGAGAGAGAGAGACAGACTGGACCCCTGTCTAGTGCAGAAGCCATGTGTGTTATTGGGAGTTACAGTGGGTCTTTTATACAAAAAGTCAGATGTGGGAGGGGCATCCCCCACCCACCAGAAACCTTAATTCATGAAAACTTAATCAATGATTGCTTTTAAACCC
>NW_007057976.1:0-385 GCF_000164805.1 Carlito syrichta
CTAACCCTTAACTGTACCCCACAATTTTAAAATAAAAAATATGTTTAATAATAAAAAAAAGTAGGCAAATAAATAAATAAATAAACTGAGCATGGTAGCGCGCACCTATAGTTTTAGCTACTTGGAAGGCCGAGGTGGAAGGATCGCCTGAGCCCAGCAGGTCGAGGCTGTGGTGGCTGTGTGCATGCCACTGCACTCCAGCCTAGGCAACCAAGTGAGACTCTGACTCCAAAAAAAGATATAGAAAGTTAAAAATTCTACGCCACCATACACCACTTATGTTTTTTTGTTACTTCTTTTTACAAAAATAGGATAATGTTATAAATACTTTCTCTACATTTTGCTAAAAATATAGTGTGAAAGTTTCCATTCCTTCACCCTTCCA
>NW_007057977.1:0-387 GCF_000164805.1 Carlito syrichta
AGCTGACTTAAGTAGACAGCCATCTGGCTAGCAAGCTGGCTTAACTAGTTAGCCACCAAGCTATCCAGCCAGCTAGCCAGCTCTCTTAACTAGCTGACTTAACTAGCTAGTCAGCGGGCTAGGCAGATGACTTAATTAGCTAGCTAGCTGCCTTGCCAGGGGGCTAGCCAGTTGACTTGAACTGATGTAACAAGCTACACAGCTAGCTACCAAACTGAATTAACTAGCTGGCTATGTAGCAAGCCGGATGGCTAGCCACTTGAATTAACTTGTTGACTTAACCAGTTAAGCAGCTGGCTAGCCAGCAGATTCAACTAGGTCACTTCTTGCATTAGCCAGCTGGCTAGCCAGCTGACATAACTAGCTGACGTAAAAAAGTAACCAGCT
>NW_007057978.1:0-722 GCF_000164805.1 Carlito syrichta
TGGCAGACTAGTTAGCTGTTTAATTGTTGACTGATGAGTTGGCCCACAAGTTAGCTCAGTTAATTAGTTGGCTGGCTAGCTTGCTGACCTAACTATTGGGGTGACTAGTTGGCCCACTATTTAGCTTACCTAACTCATAGGCCCACAAGTTAGCTGACCTAACTTGTCAGCTGACCAGTTGGCAGACTAGGCGGCCAATATTTTAGCTTACTTAAATAGTTGGCAGTCTAGTCGGCCAACCGGTTAGTTTACTTAACTTGTCAGATGGCGATTGAGCTCACAGATGAGCTGCCTTAACTAGTCAGCTGGCGAGTGAGCTGAATGACCAGCTGACAACTCATCAGACGGCTAGTGAACTGACTGGTCAGCTGACTTTACTCGACTAGCGAGTGAGTCGAATGGTCAGAAGAGTTAACTAGACAGCCGGCTAATGAGGTGACCGGTGAGCTGACTTAACTAGTCCGCCAGCGAGTGAACTGACATGTGAGCTGCCTTAACTAGTCAGCAGGCAAGCAAGCCGACCAGTGAGCTGATTTAACTACTCAGCTGGTGAGCAAGCTGACTGGCTAGCTGACCTGTTGGCCTGTGAGATAGCCGACAGTTTAGTTGAACTGTTGTTGGCGAGCAAGCTGACTAGTTTGCTGACCACTTTGCAGGAGAGCGAGCCAACTAATTAGCTGACCTGATGGAAGGCAAGCGATCTCACTAGTTAGCTGACCAGA
>NW_007057979.1:0-386 GCF_000164805.1 Carlito syrichta
CATGGGATCCAGGAGTAGGTGGTAACATGAAAGTAAGTTGACTGCCAGTATCAGTGCAATCTGCCTTCAGGAAGCCAGAGCCAGGCACTAGACTGGAATTTAGTATGAGTTCTTAAGTTCCTAGCAGGGAGGATAGGAACTGGCAAGAGTAGACCAGGATCACCAATATTAGAGAGACTAGAATATTAAGCTGAGACTTAGCCACAAGGAAAAAGGCAGAAGCTATTATCAGAATCCCAATTTAAGATCAAGATCAGAATGGCAGGCTAGACATGATGGCTCACACCTGTAATCCCAGCACTTGGGGAGACCAAAGTGAGAGGACTGTCTGAGCCCAGGAGTTTGAGATTAGCCTAGGCAACACTGTCTCTACAAAAAAAATCAAA
>NW_007057980.1:0-3115 GCF_000164805.1 Carlito syrichta
TCTCTACAATAAATCAAAAATGAACCGGGCGTGGTAGCGCACGCCTGTAGTTCCAGCTACTCGGAAGGCTGAGGCGGAAGGATCGCCGGAGCCCAGCAGGCCGAGATGCGGTGGCCGGCAGCGGCCACTGCACTCCAGTCTGGTCGACAGAGTGAGACTCCAACTCAAAAAAAAAAAAAAAAAGCAAAGTAGAATAGGCCAGGTGCAGTGGATCATACTTGCAATCCAGCACTTTGGGAGGCTGAAGCAGTAGGTTCGCTTGAGGCCAGGAGCTTGAGACCAGCCCGGACAACACAGCAAGACCCTGCCTTGACAAAAAACAAACAAGCAAACAAGAGAAAAAGAAAGATAAAGCAGAATACAGGTTTATTAATACATACAAGTTGGAAGAAAAAAATCCACCTTTGCTCTTTTTCCAGGCCTGGATGGAAACGTGGTTGGCCACCGGGTCTCCATCTGTCACGAGAGCCCTCCCTCTGAGCAGGTTTCCGCAGGGCAGCCATAACCTCCCGGCCCTTCGCACCCATGTTTAAGAGAGAGCGAGGAAACACTGTTCTCCGTGGAGGAACGCAGAGAGAAAAGCCTTTGAGTCAGGCCCTGCTGCTGCCCGGAGATCCGGGAAGCACCTTGAAAGCACCAGTCACAAGCTCCTGGGGCAGGAATAAGCCACTCGCGTCCATTTCTCCGAGGTGGAGCGGTTTCAGCAGGAGAAACTGTGGCTCACTCCTCCTTCGTTGCAGGACACCTGGCAGGCGAGCGGCCCCTCTGGGCTCTGAGCAGGGGAGGGCGAGAAGGTCGCTGGACCAAGGGATGAGGCGATCTCGCGCCATGGTGGGTGGGAAGGGGCCTGGGCTGCGGAAGGCTAGGACACGCAGGGCCACCAAGGGGCCTCTCGGAGGGACGAGGGCCTTGCTTTTGCTTGGGGATCCTGGCATCCTCCCTCCTGGTCCTGGGCCCCAGAGAATCGGGAAGGGAGAAGACACGCAGAGATGGCTTCTCAGGCACTCAGTTGAGACTGTGTCACCAGCGTGGCCTGAAGCAACTTGAGTCACAGCCGGGGGCTTGAGCGAGGCCAGCCTCTCCCACTCTTCAAAGTAAAGCCAGCCGGACCGCGGCCGGCCCACCCCCGCCTCGCGTGGTCCATCGTCCCAGCGACTCTCGACTGTCTCCAAGAGCTTCAAGCGCAGGAAACGGAAGACACGCTTCCACTCACCAGAGTGGAAGCCCCATGGGCTGATGATGGCCCTGCTCTTCCGGCCCGACACGCCTCTGCTTCTGCCGCTGGACCTTGCTGCTCTGGCCTCCTGCGACGCCACGCTGGGCTCCCAGGACCGTCCTCCGTGCATGGCCAGTGCTCCCGCGGCTGGGTGGCGACGACCGGGCCAGAGGGACTCTGGCCTCCGCACTTCTGCCAGAACCCCCTGCCTCACCCCACCCCTGCCCCGTCACCCTCACTGTGGTTCGAGACCAGCCCGGGCAACGTGGCGAGACCTCGTCTCTCCAGTAAGATAAAAAATTAGCCTGGTGTGCTGGCGCGCGCCTGTAGTTCGGCTCCTTGGAAGGCTGAAGTGGAAGGATCGCCTCACCATGTCAGCCCCATGCCTCCACCATCACCGTCACCATCACCACCACCACTGACAACCCGCCACCACTCTGTCTCTGCGCTTACACAGGCCACCCAGTGTAGCTCCCCATCTTGCCAGGGGGTTCTCTTGGCCCACCTTCCTGTCGGTGAACTTCACTCGAGGCCATGCCCGTCCGGCAGAGAAGTTCCCGCAGCAGGAGCTCTCGTCAGAGGGGCCACAGCCTCGAGCCTCACCTCTGCAGCAGGCTCCGGGCTTTCCCTCAGCCCCGTGTCCCTACCCCTGCCCTGCGTTCTGTCCTCGGGCTGCAGGCTCCGCGTCACAGCCTGGCCCTCCAGAAGCGGCTGCCGCGTGCCTTGCACTGGTGGACCTGAGACGAGGCAGACGACTCGGCTTGGTCTCCACGCCGGACCCGAAATGGCTGCAGGCGGCCCAGCTGAAGCGCAGACCCCCGACTCCGCCAGTCTCCCCAGCAGCGTCCCCCCGCCGCAGGGCTCCGTCTGGGATGCCACACGGCATGCAGCCAGCACGTCTGCTCAGCCTCCTCAGTCTGTCCCAGGTCCTGGGTCTTTCCTCCTTTCACGATCTTGGTGCCTTTCAGGAGTGCTGGGTATGCTCTGCAGAGACCCTCCATCTGGGGCTTGTCAAACTTCAAACCTGTCACCGTCAAGCTTGTCTCATGAGACCTCAGCTTCTCATGCTTAGACCGAAGTTGTGGCACACCGGGAAGGACACCATGGCAAAGCGTGTCCTGTCACATGGTACACAACACAAGACGACTCTTTTTTTTTTTGAGTTGGAGTCTCACTGTTGCCCAGACTGGAGTGCAATGGCCGCTCCCGGCCACCGCAGCCTCGACCTGCTGGGCTCCAGCGATCCTTCTGCCTCAGCCTTCCAAGGAGCTGGAACTACGGGCGTGCACCACCACGCCCGGCTCATTTTGTGATTTATCGTAGAGACGAGGTCTCACCAAGTTGCCCAGGCTAGTCTCAAACCCTGGACTCAGGCAATCCTCTCATCTCAGCCTCCCAAAGTGCTGGGATGACAGGCTGAGTCACCACGCCCAGCCGAGATGACTTATTTTGTTGAGCTCAAAGGCACAGAACATACAACCGGCCATTTTCACAGTGCAGAGTGTGCAAGCCAGTGGCCTTACTCTCTTCACAACATCCTGCGGCCGTCATGCCATCCAATCCAGCGCTCCAAATCATGCTAGGTCTTTACGTCACTCCCCGAAGAGCCCCCCCGACCGGCCACCAAGCAGCCCCTCCTTCCACACTCTCTCCCTTAGCCCCTGGCAGCAGCCAATCCCACTTTCTGCCTGGTTGGTCTATTTGGACATCTCTTATAAACTGAATTACCCATCGTGGCCTGCATGACTAGCTTCTCTCACTCAGTCTGTTTTCCTTTCTTTGCTTTTTTTTTGAGTTGGAGTCTCACTCGGTTGCCCAGACTGGAGTGCAATGGCTGCTTCCGGCCACTGCAGCCTCGCCCGCTGGGCTCCGGTGATCCTTCCGCCTCAGCCTTCCGAG
>NW_007057980.1:3872-4316 GCF_000164805.1 Carlito syrichta
GCCGCCCGAGGCGGGCGCTGAGACCACAGGCCCCGCCGAGCCGACGCACCTGCCGGCCTGCGGGGGATACATGTGCGTGCGATGTGTGCGCGCGCGTGTGTGTGTGACGTGTGTGCGGCGTGATGTGCGTGTGTGTGACGTGTGTGCGCGTGGCGTGTGGCGTGTGTGTATGATGTGTGCGCGAGGCGTGTGGCGTGATGTGTGTGTGGGGTGTGCGTGCAGTGTGTAATGTGCGTGTGTGTGGCGCGTGCACCTTTGCCAACCCTTTGAGGGGAGGCCCCGGAAGCCCTGATCGCGCAGCCCCCCGCCGTGCCTCCCGGAGCCCGGCCCTGTTTCCCCGGCCTTCCCCGAAACAGCGGAAGACTCGCGTGAAGCTGCCAGGAGAGACCCGCGTCGCCACCCGCGGCTCGCTCAGCCGCCCACGACGTCTTGCACAATCCGCGG
>NW_007057980.1:4578-5102 GCF_000164805.1 Carlito syrichta
AAAAAAAAAGCAAAGAGAAAGCAGATCCAGAGGTGTTCGGAAAGTCTGTTGGGGGTGGGGAGAGGGGGTGGCAGCAAGGAGGAAGGAAGGACCGCCAGGTGAAGGTGGTGGAGTCGGGCAGAGTCAGAGAGCCCAGGGCTGCTTTCCAGGCGCGTGAAGCGCTGGGAGGAGGTGCCAGGCCCCTCGGGCGACCAGCACACGGAGACTATCACTGACCTAATGGCCAAGCGGAGAAGGCGTCGCCTCCCACCACCGAGAAGTCAAGGAGACCTTGGTTCCCAGAGCTGTCCTGATCAGCTTCCAAACTGTATTTAAGCCCAACAAGGCCCGTGCGTGGCTCATGCCGGTCATCCCAGCACTTTGCGAGGCCAGGGCGGGGGGATCGGATCACTTGCGCCCAGGAGCCGGAGGCCAGCCAGGGACCCCCTCTCTCCAAGAAACACAAGACATCAGCCGAGCAAGGTGGCGTGCACCCGTCGTCTCTGTTACTGGGGAGGCTGAAGTGGGAGGATCACCTGAGCCCA
>NW_007057980.1:7083-7943 GCF_000164805.1 Carlito syrichta
GAGGCCGCGCGTGACGCGGCCAGGGGAGCCCCGCGCCGCCCCCCGCCGCTCGCTCAGCCGCCCACGACGTCTTGCACAATCCGCGGCGTGACCGGAGCCGGGGAGGGCACCGGCACACTCGTGACGCACGGCCGGCCTCGCCTGGCCGCCGCCCCGCTCCCTGTCGACTGTTCTCTTGCGTGCAGGTGCGAGTCGCAGAAACGTCCGGTCACCACAACCCCACGCCCCTCCCCCGGCCCGGCCCGGCCCGGCGGTCACAGCCACCCTGTGTCTCTTAGGCACGTGACGGAAATGGAATCACGTAACGTGCAGCATCCTGAGCAAGACACGCTGGCAGCCCCGAGCCGTCCCCAGGGTGCCAGGCCACCTCTCTGGTGCCAAGGGGGGCCCGGGCACAGGCGGCACCGCGGCGGTGCCTGTGCTCACCGTGGAGGGCCCCCGGGCTGTCTCCTGGTGTCGCCCACTGAAGCAGCTGCCGTGGCGGTTCCACCAGCCTGTTGTGGGAACACAGGCTTCCACTGGCTGAGAACTCGGGCGGCCACGACCCCTGCGAGTGGTGTTGGTGCTGGGACCCCGCAGAAGCGCGTCCCCGGAGAAGCCTAGCTGCCCTGCACCCTCGTCCGCACACCGCATGCCCATTTCCAGCGTCCAGTCACCCAGCAGGCAGGTGGTGTCATGTGACCATGGCTCTCACCTGCGGCCCCTTAGTGGCCGGGTATGTTGAACACAGGGCGGTGCTCACCTGTCACCCTAGATGCCCAAGGGCAAAACTCCTGTTCCCGTCTTTGGTCCATTTTCTTTTTCTTTTTCTTTTTGAGTTGGAGTCTCACTCTGTCGCCCAGACTGGAGGGCAGTGGCCG
>NW_007057980.1:8729-12376 GCF_000164805.1 Carlito syrichta
TCACCTCAGCCTCCCAAGGGCGTGGGATTACAGGCTGAGCCACAGAGCCCAGCTGGCCCATTTTCTAACTGGGATGTTTGCTTTCAAATTTATAGAGATGGGGCCAGGTATGGTGGCTCACACCTGTCATCCCAGCACCTTGGGAGGCCCGGGCAAGAGGACTGCCTGAGGCCACAGGCTCCAGACCCACCTGGGTAACTTGGCCAGACCTCATCTCTACAATAAATCAAAAAATTAGCCAGGCGTGGTGGTGCACACCTGTAGTTCTGGCTACTTGGAAGACTGAGGAAGAAGAATTGCCTGAGCCTAGGAGGTCGAGGCTGCAGTGGCCGTGAGTGTGCCCCTGCGCTTCAGCCAGGTGACAGTGAGACCCCGACTCTAAAAGTAAATAAGTAAATAAATGTATACAGATAGGGTCTCCCTCTGTCACCCAGGCTGGAGTGCAGTGACATAATTACAGCTCACTGTAGCCTCCACCTCCTGGCCTCAAGCAATCCTCCCGCCAAGCAGCTGGGACTGTAAGCGTGCACCACCACACCAGCTCGCTATGTTGCCCAGGCTGGTCTCAAATTCCTGGCCTCAAGTGATTCTCCCATTTGGACCTCCCAAAGTGCTGGAATAACAGGCGTCAGCCACCATGCCTGGCCAGAAGGTTTGTTCATTACTTTTATGTCTGAGGAGTTCTTTTTGAGTTGAAGTCTCACTCCATCGCCCGGGCTGGAGGGCAGGGGCACGCTCGCCCACTGCAGCCTGTCCTGCTGGGCTCCGGCGATCCTTCTGCCTCAGCCTTCCGAGTAGCTGGAACTTCAGGCACTTGCCGCCACGCCTGGCTAATTTCTTGATTGATTGCAGAGGCGAGATCTTGCCAAGTTGCCCAGGTGGGTCTCAAACCTGCTGACCCAGGCAATCCTCTCTCCTCCCTCGGCCTGCCGAAGTACTGGGGTTGCGGGCGGGAGCCCCCTGCGCCCGGCTGAGTGCGCTTTAGACAGACGGAGTGAGAAGGCCAGGCGCACCCTCTGGGTTCCAGCTGGCAGATGTGAGGGGCTGGGGGCGGAGCCTGGACCAGGGGCCAGGCCACCCACGTGGGCTGGGCCCGTGCAGTGGCCCCTTCAGAGCACCGGAGTCACCGTCGACAAACAGGACGTGTGTGTGTGTCCCAGGAGACAGGGGCCCCACCGCCTTTCCCCGTGCCCACCCCAGAGCGTGGGGAACGGTGGCCTCGGGCTTGTGCCGGGAGCCCTGGATCGCCCTCGCCTGGGCGGCTGACAAAGACGAGCCCAGTGCCGCCGCCGCCGCCATGGTCAGGCACAGCAGCCCGGGACGCCCTCCTGGTGACAGCCTCTCCCTCAAACCTCCGTCACTTCAAGAGAGGTGGCCAAGCTTCTCCAACCCAGATCCAGCGGGCCGCGGGTGAGGCCTGGGAATCTGAACTGCAGTCCCAGGGACTCCCGACCATCGGCCAGGTCTGTAGGCCACGCAGGTGGGTGCTTTCACTGAAACGTCACCAGCCTGGACAACACAGTGAGACCTCGTCTCTATGAAAACAAACAAATAAGCTGGGCATGGTGCGCACACTTGCAGTCCCAGCTACTTGGGAGGCTGAGGCGGAAGGATCGCCGAGCCACGACAGCCTCCCTGCCTCCGGGAGCATCAGCTTGTAGGCAGGAGAGCTCGCGAGGGACCAGCAGGAGGCCAGGGACCGAGGTCTTGGAGCCAAGGAGGGCGGCGGCACCGGGAGTGCCACAGAGAGGCCACGGAGGACGTGGCACCGGGCGCACCGGGGCCGAACGCCAGGCGTGCCTGTGGTGTGATGACGCGGGAGGAAGGCGCGTCGCGGCCCTGCGCATGCGGGGCCTCCCTCGGGAGACCGGGCCGGCCAGGAGGAGGCTGGTTTGGGGCTCAGCCGGGGTCTCGCCTCCGAGGGACACTTGGTGCCTCCGCGCCTGGGGGTGGGGGCCCAGAGAGGGAGGGCGGGTCAGGGTGGCAGCTCAGGACCTCAGTGCGGCCGGGGAGGAGGTGGGCGCGCCCCTCCAGTGCCATGGGGTGTGGCCTGTTGCCTTGGTTTCCCTGCTCTGTGGCGTCTCGCTTGGGTGCCGATTCTGGGGTAGGCGGGAAGGAAGAGGAAGGCGGAGCCCCACCGGGCACCTGGCCACTCCGAGTCACCGAGTGACACGGCCAGTGGGACGGGGACACAGGAGCCGCTGCCCCGGCGGGAGAGCGTCTGGCCCTGAGAGGGTCCCCCGGCCACCCCCACGCAGGCCCCCGGCCCCACTGACAGAAAGAGCAGCCGAGACCTGTCCCAGTGTGGTGGGTGGCTTCCCGGCCCCATCCCTCAGGTGGAGATGATGGCGGTGACGGTGACCCCACGCCCGCCCACGCACGAGACCCCTTCGTGTGCACCCAGCCCATGTCCCCTGACTCTGGGGGTAGGTGCTGTCTTCGGTGTCCCCTGATTCTGGGAGGGGGACACTGTCTCCAACATCTCCTGGCTCGGGGATGGGTGACACTATCTTCAATGTCCCCTGACTCTGGGGGTTGGCACTGTCTCTGATACCCCAACTCTGGGGGGACGCTGTCTTCAATGTCCCCGGGTGTGGGGGTGGTGCTGTCTCTTATGTCCCTGACTCGGGGAGTGGACGTGAGCTTCCATGTCCCATAACTTGGGGGGGCAATCTCTAATGTCCCTTGACTCTGGGGGGGGCGCCGTCTCTTATGTCCCTGACTTGGGGCGGCACTGTCTTCAGCGTCCCCACTCTGCGGGGTGCCGTCCCCAACGGCTTGACCTGCGGCTCCTGACAGGTCAAGTTCTTTGACTCTGTTACGGGCAGGACTCCCCCGGCACAGTGTCGGCCAGGTCTCCGGGGGGAGGCCCATGCGCGCAGGGCCGCGGGACCCGTCTTCCTCCCGCATGACACTTGGGCCGCAGACACGCTGGGCAGCTGGCCCTAGTTCTCCCCCGCGCCACCTGCTCCGTGGTCTCTCGCGGCACCCCCAGTGCCGCCGCCCTCCTTGGCTCCAAAGCCTTGGTCTCTGGCCTCCTGCTGGTCCCTCTCCAGGTCGCCTGCCTGGAGGCTCATGGTCCGGGAGGCAGGGAGGCTGTGGCCATGCTCCGTCCCTGAGCATCTCATCTCGCATCCTTTATTTTTATCTTTTTTTTTTGAGTTGGAGTCTCACCGCAGCCTCGACCTGCTGGGCCCCGGCGATCCTTCCTCCTCGGCCTTCCGAGTAGCTGGAATTACAGGCGCGTGCTACCACACCCGGCTAATTTTTGATTTATGGTGGAGATGAGGTCTCGCCAAGTTGGCCAGGTGGGTCTCGAACCCGCGGGCTCAGGCCATCCGCTCGCCTCGGCCTCCCAAGGCGCGGGATGGCAGGCTGAGCCCCCGAGCCCGGCCTGTTTTTATCTTTTGAGTCGCGTCTCGCTGTGCCACCGGCTGGAGGGCAGGGGCACGCTCGCGGGGCCCTGCAGCCTCGGCCATCCTTCGGCCTCAGCTTCCTGAGTAGCTGGGGCTGCTACACCTGGCTTCTTTCTTGATTTTCTGCAGGGACGAGGTCTTGCTATGTTGCCCAGACTGCTCTCAAACTCCGGGCCTCAAGCGGTCCTCAGGCCTCGGCCTCCCAGTGCTGGGACGACGGGCGTGAGCCAC
>NW_007057981.1:0-384 GCF_000164805.1 Carlito syrichta
AAAAAAAAAAAAAAAAAACAATCACCAAAATCACCAGAACACTGACAACAGCAAATGCTGGTAAGGATGTGGAACAACAGAAACTCACATTCACTGCTTGTGGGAATGCAAAATGATACAGTTGCTTTGGAAGATGGTTTGGCAGTATCTAAAGATACTCTTAACATATGATCCAGGAATCATGCTGCTTGATATTAGCCCAAAGGATGGGAAATGTATGCCCATATAAAAACCTGTACATGGCCAGGCTCAGTGGCTCAGCCTGTAATTCCAGCACTTTGGGAAGCCAAAGTGAGTGGATTGCCTCAGACAGCAGGTTCAAGACCAGCCCACAGGCAACTTGGTGAGACCTTGTCTCTACAATAAATCAAAAAAAAAAAAAAA
>NW_007057982.1:0-1048 GCF_000164805.1 Carlito syrichta
GGCAGCTCACATGTTGGGTCACTCTCTGGTTGACTAGTTAAGTCAGCTCACCAGTCGACTCATTTGCCAGCTGACTAGTAAACTCTTCTCACCATTCGGCTCAATCGCCAGCCGATTAAAGTCAGCTGACCAGTCAGCTCACTTGCCAGCTGACTAGTTAAGTCAGCTGACCAATCCACTCACTCATGGATGGGATAGTTAATTCAGCTGACCAGTCGACTCACTCACCGGCCGACTAGTTAAGTAAACTCACCTGTGGGCTCACTCACTGGCTGACAAGTTAAGTAAGATAACCTTTCGGCTGACCAGCCAGGCAACACTTTAAGTCAGCTAACTTGTGGGTTGACTAGTTAGGTCAGCTAAATATTTGGCCAACTAGTCTGCTGAGTAGTTAGGTGAGCAAATTAGCCAGTCAACTAGTTAACCGAGGTAACTTGTGGGCCAACTAGTCAGTCAACTAATTGACCCATCTAACTAGTCGACTGACTAGACAGCTGACTTGTTAAGCCAGCTGACAAGTCAGCTGAGTAGTCAGTCAACGTGTGAAACCAGATAAGTAGTCGTCCGCATCATCTGTCAAGTTAAGTCACCTAGCTAACTCATTACCCAACTAATTAAGACAGCTGGTTAACTCGTTTACCAAACGGCTAAAATAGTTAGCTAACTCATTAAACAACTATTTAAGTCAGCTAGCTATCTCGTTAGAAAACGAGTTAAGTCAGCTGGCTGAGTCAGCTAGCTAATTTGCTAGCTAGCTAAGTCAGCGAGCTAAGACAGCTAGCTCACAGATTAGATAATTATTTAAGTCAGCTACTTAAGACTGCTACCTAAATAGTTTGCTATCTAGTTAAGTCAGCTAGTTATTCAGCAAGTTAAATAGTTAGCTAACTAATTCAGGTAGTTAAGTCAGCTAGCTAAGTAAAGTCAGCCAGTTGTCAGTTAGCTAAGTAGTTAAGTCAGCTAGGTAAGTCATCTAGTTAAGTCAGCTGCATAATTTAGTCAGCTGGTTAAGACAGCTAACTAGGTAGTTAGCTAACAGGTAAGTAAG
>NW_007057983.1:0-826 GCF_000164805.1 Carlito syrichta
CCATAGCATGTGTAAACAGTATTAGCATAGAATAGAAAGGTAATAAAGTTTAAATTAGTCATCATGGGTATTGAGTGAGCTTTAGAAGTTATGATTATCAGAACATCATTAGGCTACTAGGGATTGTTGTACTGCTTTTGAAGAGCATTAACTAGTAAAGGGAACAATAACACAATCTTGGGGTTTGTCCTTTCTCATACCTGAGAAAACATTTGGTGGGTGGGACATGCCCCTCCTGCACCTGGCTTCGTGTTCATGTGAAAGACTTGTGAGACTGTCTGTCTAAAATTTGGGGATAAATACCTGCTGTAACTTTCAATAAAAGATTTCTACTCATTTCACTGAACAGTTGTCCACTTTTTTCTTTCTTTTTCTTCCTGCTTATATCTATTCTTCCATTTTTCTATTTTTTAATATCTGTTTCTACAGATTCAGCAACACTACCACATCTTCCAAGGGCCTTGCAAAAACTTGCAGGGGCTGGCCTCCTGCAGCAAACGAGATAACTAGCTGTCTTAACTAGTTGGTTTACGAGTTAGCAAGGTGACTTAAATTTTTGGCTGAGTAGGCAAACTACTTAACTGGTTACCATGTTGACTGACTACTCAGCCAACTTGTTATCTGGCTTAACAAGTCGGCCGACTAGTCGGTTGACAAGTGAGCTGGATTAACAAACTGACTAATGAGTTGGCACACTAGTTAGCAAGGGTAACCTGTTTCCTACTTGTTTGCTGACCAAACTAGTCTGCTGACTAGTGGGCCAACGAGTTAGCTGACCTAAATTGTCGGCCTACTAGTTAGTTGAGCTAACTTTTCAGCTTACAAG
>NW_007057984.1:0-382 GCF_000164805.1 Carlito syrichta
AAAAAAAAAAAAAAAAAAAAAAAAAAAAAAAAAATATATATATATAAAGAATACATTTCTTCCTTTTTCCTTTATTGCCCAAACTCAGCTTTTAAAAGTAATTGGTCAGGCACAGTGGCTCACACCTGTAATCCCAGCACTTTGGGAGCTGAGGTGGGAGAATTGGTTGAGCCTAGGAGTTCGAGACTGGTCTGGGCCACATAGAGAGACCTCGTCGCTGCAAAAATAAAAACATAAGCCAGAGGTAGTGGCGCATGCCTGTAGTCTCAGCGACTTGGGAGTTGGAAGGAACACCTGAGCCAGGAGCTTGAGGCTGCGAAGAACTGTGATCATGTTACTGCACTCCAGCCTGGCGGCAGAGTGAGACCCCGACTTAGAAGCA
>NW_007057985.1:0-606 GCF_000164805.1 Carlito syrichta
GGATGGCCAGGTTGGTGGCTGGTTAGTTATGCTACCTGGCTAGCTGGTTGACCAGCAGGGTGGCTGGCTAGTTAAGCTGACTGGTTTGCTGGCTGGCCAGTCAGCCAGCTGGCTAGTTAATCCAGTGGGCTATCTGATTGGCAACACAGCCGGTAGGTTTTTAAGCCAGCTGGCTAGCTAGCTAGTCAGCAAAGTAGCTAGCTAGCCAGTTTCCTAGCCAGCTACCCAGCAAAGTAGCTAGCTAGTTAAGTCAGCTGACTAGCCATCTAGCTAGCCAGGTAGCTAGCTAGTTAAGTCAATTGGCTAGCCAGATAGCCAACTAACTAGTCATATAGGTAAGTCAGCTAGCTAGCCAGCTAGCTAGTTAAGTCAGCTAGCAAGACAGCTAACTATTCAGCTAGCTAGTTAACTCAGCAAGCTAGTTAATTCAGCTGACTAGCAAGGAGGCCAGCTATTTATGTCAGCTAGTTAAGTCAGTTGGCTAGCCAGCTGGCTAGCTAGGTAGTGAGCTAGTTAAGTCAGTTGGCTAGCCAGCTGACTAGCTGATTATGTCAGCTAGTTAAGTCAACTGGAAAGCCAGCTGACTAGCTAGGTGAAGAGTGAGTT
>NW_007057986.1:0-510 GCF_000164805.1 Carlito syrichta
TGACCTGTAAGACTTCCCACAGTCATTGTTACCATAAGTTTTCTCCTTTATGTGGATTCTTACATGTTCACTAAGGTTTGACTTCTGACAGAAAGTTTTCCCACATTCATTACATTCATAAAGTTTAAATCCCACATAAGCTCCAGAATGCTGAATAGAGTGTGAACTTGTACAAAAGGATTTCCCACGTTCTTCACATTCAAGTTTCTCCCCTGAGTGGGTCCTCTGATACCGAATGAGGTGTGCTTTTTGGTGAAAGTATTTCCTGCATCTCCCATATTCACCAGAACAGCAGAATTTCTCTTCTGTATGAGTTCTCTGATTTATTGTAAGGTCTAATTTCTGGTAGAAGATATTTGTGCATCCATTATATTCACAGAATTTATCTCTTCCAGTTTGTGTTTTCTGACATACTATATGAGCTGAGCTCTGGGTAAAGTTGTCTCCACATTTATTGCTTTCAAATGCACTCTGTTCTATAACAGTTCTCTGAGACTGAATGAGGGATGA
>NW_007057987.1:0-382 GCF_000164805.1 Carlito syrichta
AGCAATAATAAAAGCAAATTGTGAGTTTCATAAGACAGAAAGAAAGCAAAAACAGCAATAGCGTTAATACTGGGAAGAAAGAAGTAGAAATGGAGTGTTGTAAGGTTTTATGTTATATTTGAAGTGGTACGATATCACTTGAAAGTAAACTAAGATAGATGAAAGATGTGACATTATTCAGGGTTCTCCAGGGATGCTGAACTAATAGAAGATGAAAGAAAGACAGATGATGGATGAATGAATAGGTTAGATAGATAGATAGATAGATAGATAGATAGATAGATAGATAGATAGAAAGATATAGACAGACAGATAGACAGATAGACGATAGACATGAAAGAGGACAGAGTACCACAAGTTCCTACTCATAAGCGGATCCTGA
>NW_007057988.1:0-3563 GCF_000164805.1 Carlito syrichta
GGGGGCGCGGCCGGAGCCAGCCTTGCCCCCGCCAGCGGACGAGCGCCGAGCGGGATCCGAGAGATCCCGGCGGGATTTGAGCACGGATGGGGCAGCGTTGTCTGGCTTGGGTGGCCGGCGGGGAGGGCGGCCTCCCTGGAAAGCCTGGGCGGACGCCAGCTCGGTGCTCGGCGGGGCCTGCTGGGCGGGAGGGTCCTGAGGGACACCCACGGGGCCGTAGGGGCCGCGAGGCCTGCGACGTGGGACGGGCGGCGCTGGCGACGTTTGGGCCTGGGGAGCAGTAGCTGGGGCGGGGGCCCGGAGGCCTGGGAGAGCAGCGGGCGACCTGATCCCTGACCTTGACCCTGGGGGAGGGAGAGAGGCCGGCACGTGGAGGAATGGGGTTGGGCGTGCCGCGGGACCCCGGATTGGGGGTGCCTGCCACCAGGCCTCAACCACAAGACACTGGGGTGGGGGTGGCGGGATGTCGGTGGGCTTGGGCTGTCCCGGGGCCCGTCCCAACTTGCCGTCCTTCGGTTCCAGGATGCCCTGGAGGTCGACCAGGCCCCCTCACAGGACATCCCCAGGCCACTGGTGATCCCCGCCCCCAAGGGGACGCTGCAGCGAATCTTTGGGACCTGCCAGGTGTTCCAGAGGCTCCACGATATAAAACCAAAGGTCACGGGACTCACAGTGCCCCTCAAAGTCATGGAATAGTGAGTGAGGACCACGCCTCACGTCCCCCGCTCCTGCCCCACACTGCCACTGACATGCTGTGCCTCTCGAGCCAGTTTCTCTCTGTCTGGGCCTCTGTGAACTCCGGGGTAACGGGGCTCTCCCACCTCAGTGGGCAGACGGCTGATGGCCTGGATGGGCTCGGAGAAGGCCAGCCTGCTCTCCCTGGGTTTCTGCCTGCCCCTCCTGCCTGTCCGCCCAAACCCCTCCTCTCCACCCCAGCCGTGTGCCCCAGGGCTGGTGCGAAGTCAGGGCCAGGGCCTCGCCTGTCCCCCACCCCCACAGCTACCAGAAAGCCCACCAGTGCTTGGAGCGAGAGGACTGGGAGATGGCTGTACTATTCTTCTCCCGCGGCCTCCACCTGGACTCCCAGCTGGTAAGGGCGAGCCTGGGTGGGCACAGACAATGGCCACCTCATGCCTTCCCCCGCCGTGCCACACCCACCAGGCCACCAAGTTCCTGAGTGGAAGTGGGTGTCGAACCTTGGGAGGACGGGCGGTGGGGCGCACACAGCAGCCTGGGTCCCCTCCTCCTCAGGTGGACTTCTACGCCTGGCGGGCCGAGGCCTACATCCAGCTCTGTGACTTCTCCTCAGCTGCGCAGAACCTGCGAAGAGCCTACGCCTTCCGGCCAGACACCAAGTGCCTGGAGCGGCTCGCCTTTGTGCTTTACCTGCAGGTGTCCTGGGCCCATGCAGGACGCCCACCACCCGCTGCTTGCCCTCCAGCCCTGGGACTCTCCTGGCCCCTGGGACCCGCGCTGCCTCCCGGGGGCTCCCTGTCCCTGTGTCCAAGCCCCCATCTGCTGCCCCTCTCACCTCCCAGGCTGGTTTACTGCCAGGGCTAGCTCCAGCTTTGTATCACTGTCCCTTCGGGCTTTCTGCACTGGCCAGTCTGGTAGCCCCCAGCCACATGGAACCGCTGAGCCCTTGAAATGTGGCAAAAGTGACTGAAGAACTGAACTGTGTATTATATTTAACTGACATCCATACAGCCACATGAAGCTAGGGGCCACTGTCTTGGTTAGCACAGAGCTAGCATTGAAAAGGTAACAGTGACTGCCAGTTGCAATTCAATGTAAAGAAGACCAAGGTACGAAACACCAGCAGAGACCCCTCCCACGGGGACAACTTTGATGTCTCTTTTTTGTTGTTTGTTTTTTGAGTCAGGGTCTCACTCTGTCACCCAGGCTGGAATGCAGTGGCATGATTGTGGCTCCCACAGCCTGGTCCTCCTGGGCTCAAGTGATCCTCCTGCCTCAGTAGCTGGGACTATGGGCACATGCCACCTCGCTAATTTTTGAATGTTTTTGTAGAGACAAGGTCTCACTATGTTGCCCAGGCTGGTCTTGAACTCCTGGGCTCAAGCAGTCATCCTGCCTCAGCCTCCCAGAGTGCTGGGATTACAGGCGTGAGCCGCTGCAGCCCATGGTGCCCAAACTATGTCTGTCTCTTGCTGTTTCTCCCCAGCTCTATCTCTCTCCATCCCTGTCTCCGTGTCTGTCTCTTCAAGTCTCTCCCAGGTCTAAAAGGCTCTGTCCTGTCTCTCGGCTCTCTCTCCTTCGGCTCCAGCGTTGCCCCTTGCCGGCTGGTGGGTACTACTGGACTGGGGTCACGTGCAGAACTAACTGTCCCCTGCATCCCCAGGGCCAGTGCCTGTTTGAGCAGTGTGCCTTCCTGGATGCCCTGGACATCTTCTCGCATGCTGCTGAGCTCCAGCCTGAGAAGCCCTGCTTCCGTTACCGCTGGTGGGTGCCTGCCCCCCAGCACGTCGCCCCACCTCCTCCCCGTCTTCCTTCTCCCCTCCCTCCTCTGCTCCCCGGGAGGACAGAGCCCCTTTGCCTCCACCTCAGCATGGCCTGTCTCCTGGCCCTCAAACGGCATGGCGACTGCCTCTCGCTCATTACCAAGGAGCTGAAGCAGGACCACACCAACGCGGACGTCTACATCCTGCGGGCCAGACTCTACAACCTCATGCAGCAGGTAGAGCAAGGCGCCAGGCAGGTGCATGGCCCCCAGCGCTCCAGGGTTGCAGGAGACGAGGCCGGGGCCAGCCAGGGCCCTGCCTGCGGGGGGTGGGCGCTGTCCTCCGGCGGCAGCGGTGGAGGCTGAGGCCAGCCCTGACTGCGCGGCTGCCCGGGGGCGCGGCTGTTCCGCCCTGGCTCAGCCCTGGGGCCGTGCCGGCCGCACTGGGCCCCGCGGGGACGGCGACGTGAGAAGCCGACGCGTCCCGGTCCCTCTGAGCCCTCTGAGCTCGCTGAGGTGTCCCTGAATGGCGAGAACACAAGAAAGGACCCGCCACCACCGCACGAAGCGCCGCGGGGAGACCTGGGCGCCCTGAGACCAGGCAGCCGCCCCACTCCGTGCCTTTCCCTCCTTCCCTCCCTCCTCTCGTTCTTCTTCCTTTCTTCTCTGTTTGCCCCCAGTGAGCCGCCCCCAACCGCCTGCACCACCTGGGCCGCACACGGGGACACACGGCCCGGGGAACAGCGTGGGGCCGAGGGAGACTTGGGCAGGGACGTGAGGGAGGAGCTGGAGCAGGCACCGGCTGGGAGGAGAGGGCTGCAGGCCTGAGAGGTCTGCGCGGGGAATGTGGGTCGGGGCAGCTCTGGAGACCGTGGGAGGAGGCTGGGCACCCTGGGAGGAGGGCGGGGTTGAGGACAACGTGGCCGTGAGGGTGGCACTAAGGGGTGAGTTCCGCAGGCCTTTAGAAGGCAGGGCCTGAGCCGGGCTCGGTGCCTCAGCCTGTAATCCCTTTGGGAGGCCGAGGTGAGTGGATTGCCTAAGCCCACGGGTTCGAGACCCACCTGGGCAACTTGGTGAGCCCTCATCTCTACAATAAACCAAAAAA
>NW_007057989.1:0-380 GCF_000164805.1 Carlito syrichta
ATTCTTCTCCATTCCATTTCATTCCATTCTTCTCCATTCCATTCCTCTCCTTTCCATTCCTCTCCATTCCATTCCATTCCATCACTCTCCATTCCATTCCATTCCATCACTCTCCATTCCATTCCATTCCATTTAAATTCATTCCACTCCACTCCATTCCATTCCTTTGCACTCCATTCCATTCTGTTACCCTCCAATCCCTTCCATTCCATTCCATGTTTCTCCATTCCATTGAGTTCCATTCCTCTAGATTGCATTTCATTCCATTCCATCCCACTCCTCTCCATTGGATTCCATACCATTCCATTCTATCCCTTGCCGTTCCCTTCCATTCCATTTCTTGACATTCCTTTCTATTCCATTCCTCTCCTTTCCATTCC
>NW_007057990.1:0-877 GCF_000164805.1 Carlito syrichta
AGATACGAGGTCTTGTTATGTGGCCCAGGCTCATCTCAAACTTCCAGGCTGTAGCCGTTCTCTGACTTGACCTTCCATAGCCACAGCCCGATTGTCTGCTGATCCACTATCTTTTGGGAACTCTAGGTCCAAGGATGAGGGCTTGCTCCCAATTGATATCTCTCTGTTTTTAATGATCTCATCTCCATACATGAATGGATGCTTTACTTTTTTTGATTTATTCTTTGAGTCGAGGTCTCACCTGTCACCCAGGCTGGAGGGAGTGGCTTGCTCCTGGCCAATGCGGCCTCAGACTGCTGGGCTCAATCCAGCTTTCCCCGGCATTCCGAGGAGGCAGAACAAGAGGCGCATGCCACCAAATTCAGCTCATTTGGATGGAGGGTATGGATGAGGGCTCGCTGAGTTGCCCGAGTAGGTTACAGCTGGTGGGTTCAGGCTGGACCCTGGCCTCTGACTCTGAAAGTGTGTGAATGACGAGGTTGAGCCCCTGAGCCCAGCCTCGATCCTTCATCAAAAGCAAAATACAAGGCCTGGTGCAGCGGCCCATGCCTGGAATCCCAGCAATCATGGAGGCTGAGGTGGGAGGATGGTTGGAGCTCAGGAGACCAAGGCCATCCCGGGCCACACAGGGAGAACTGTCTGCACATCCAGACAAACTGGGGATCTGGGGTCTAGGTGCCCATCATCCTGGCCACATTAGAGGCTGAGACTGGAGAATTTCCAGAGCCCACGATTTCAAGGTTGGTGGTAAATGACAGTTGTGCCCCAAGACCCCAGCCTGGGCCACAGAGCCAGACCCGGATTCCAAAAACATCAGAATCATACACATATTCTCAATTGCGTGTGGTGTGTTCACAGTGTGTCTGGCTTTTGAGCT
>NW_007057991.1:0-630 GCF_000164805.1 Carlito syrichta
AAAATAAATAATATATTAAATTGTAAACAAAAATTTGAATCAAATTTTTTCTGTCTTTTTTGCTGGTTGGCTGATTAATTTCCAATTTTGCAAGTTCAGGCTTTAAGTTGGGGATTCTTAGTGCCTTTTGCTCATCAAGCATTGAAGTGTGAAGTTAATCTCAGGTTTTGATTTCTGATTCTGTCTAAGCATATACAAGTCTATCAAATTTTTTCCCATGAAATTAGTAGTATTTGTACAAATTGTATCCTAGTCATGCCTTTAATATTTCTTTGCTTTTAATAATATGCTCTGTAAATGTCTCATTAGAGTATAGGGTCATGCATTTGTAGTTGTTGCAATATTGTGTAAAAGAGTATCTAAGTATCTTTGTTCCTGACTTGATTTCTGAACTCCGTCTTCCATGTCACTAAAATGACTTCCAAGAATAGAAACTGGAAATATGTAATAGGGGTTAGATTCCTCTAATATTAGGGACAAAATAAAAACAGTAACAATAAGACTGTAAAGAAGTTTAAAAAATCATTTTTGTTGTTAATTCTTTGTTGTCAAACCTGGAAGTTTAATGTATAATGTTATTTTCAGAAAAATTTAAAAATATATATTTCAAAATAAATGCAATTAAATTAA
>NW_007057992.1:0-379 GCF_000164805.1 Carlito syrichta
CTCTGGAGTCTATGAGCCAGAAGAGCTGGAGTCTATGAGCCAGAAGAGAGTCACACACCCGTGGCTAAATCCGGGACATCCCTTGGGCCGCTCGGAGTTCGTGGGGCCTCCCGACGGGGACGTCATCTCGCCCTCCCTCCTCCACCCTGCCACATGCGCTCACCTGCCCAGGTCCCTTCCAGGACACCCAGGTCCCTTCCAGGACACCCAGGTCTCTTCCACGATGCCAGATGGGCAGGCTCCAAGGTTGTTCTCTTCCCTGGACTCAGCCTGGCGTGGGGGAGAGGCTTCCTGGCCAGCGTGGAGTCTTGTTTCTGCACCTGGCCTTGACTGTGCTGACGCACCTGTCGTCCCCACCAGGCACAGCAGAGTGGGGCCC
>NW_007057993.1:0-967 GCF_000164805.1 Carlito syrichta
GGCAGCTGGCTAGCTACTTATGTCTGCCAGATAAGTCAGCTGACTAGCCAACTGGCTAGGTAGATAGCTAGTTAGTTCAGTCAGCTGACTATCCATTTGGATAACTTGTCAAGTCAGCTAGTTAAGTCAGCTGGATAGCCAAATGGCTAGCTAGGTAGCTAGCTAGTAAACTCAGCTGGCTAGCCAGATGGGTAGGTAGTAAGTCAGCTAGCTAACACATTAGCCAACTAGACAAGTCAGCAAGCTAAATCATAATCCAACAAGTTAAGACAGCTTGCTAATTCGTTAGCCAACTCTTTACGTAAGTTAGTTAAATTGTTATCCAACTAGTTAAATCTGCTAGCTATCTCGTTAGCCAACTAGTTAAGTCAGCTAACTAAGTCACTAGCTAACTAGGCAAGTCAGCTAGATAGGTCAGCTAGCTGACTAGTTAGCTAACTAGTTAAGTCAGCTAGTTATTCAGCTAGCTAACTAGTTAGCTAACTATTTAAGTCAGCTAGTTCAGTCAGCTTTCTAACTAGTTAAGTCAGCTGGTTAAATCAGTAGGCTAAGTAGTTTGCTAACGGGTTAAGTCAGCTGGTTGAGTCAGTTAGGTAGTTAGCTAATGGGTTAAGTCAGCTGGTTGAGTCAGCTAGTTAGCTAGTTAGCTAATGGGTTAAGTCAGCATTTTGAGTCAGCTAGCTACCTCATTAGCTAATGAGTTAAGTCAGCTGGTTGAGTCATCTATCTAGCTCATCAGCTAATGAGTTAAGTCAGTTGATTAACTCATCTAGCTTGCACTTTAGCTAACATGTAATCTAACTTGTTAGCATGATGGTTAATCCAGCTAGCAAGCTAGGTAGCTAACTATTAAGGTCAGCTGGTTAGCTATGTATCTAGCTAGGTAGCTAACTACTTAAATTAGCTGGCTAGCTAAGAGGTTAGCTAGTTAGCTCACTATTTAATTCAGCTGACTAGCTTGGTAGCT
>NW_007057994.1:0-376 GCF_000164805.1 Carlito syrichta
CTAGTTATCTAACTGACTTAGCTAGCTGATTAACTTGTTAGCTAACTGTTAGATAGCTGATTTAGCTAGCTGTCTTAACTCATTAAAGAACTAGCTAGCTAGCTGACTTAACCAGCTGACTTAACTCATTAGCTAACTAGCTAGTTAGCTGTCTTAGCCACCTGACTTAATTCGTTAGCTAACTAGCAATCTAGCTGATTTAACCAGCTGACATAACTCGGTAGATAACTAGTTAGCTAGCTGACTTAACCAGCTGACTTACCTCATTAGCTAACTAGCTAGCTACCTGACTTAACCAGCTGGCGAACTCATTAACTAAATACCTAGCTGGCTGAATTAACCAGCTGACTTAACTCATTAGCTACCTAGCTAGCTA
>NW_007057995.1:0-375 GCF_000164805.1 Carlito syrichta
ATTCAGGCCGGCTATATAAGTCAGTTAGTTAAGTCAGGTGGCTAGCCAGATGACTAGCTATGCAGTGAGATAGTTGACTCAGGTGGCTACCCAGCTGCCTAGCTAAAATAGTCAGCTAGTTAATTCAGCTGGCTAGCCAGCTAGCTAGTTAGCTAAGTCAGCTGGGGAGCCAGCTGACTACTAGTTAAGTCATCTAGTCAAGTCACCTGGCTAGCGAGATGGCTAGGTGGTTAAGTCAACTAGTTAAGTCAGCTGGCTAGCAAGCTGCCTAGGTAGGTAGTAATATAGTTAAGTCAGCTGGCTAGCAAACGGGATGACTAGTTAAGTCAGTTAGTTAATTCAGTTGGCTTCTCAGCCGGCTAGCTAGATAGCTAG
>NW_007057996.1:0-514 GCF_000164805.1 Carlito syrichta
GCTGTAACAAACAGAAGGAGAAAAAGGATTGAAAGATAATATTCTAAAAAATGAGAGACATAGAGAAATGATGCCTACTGTGTGATATAGGATTTATAAATGACTATTTACTTGTTTGGAGTAAGAGATCTTACCACTTTATTATAAAGTTGGAGAAAACAGAATGACTATGAGAAAGAAAAGAAGCTTAGAGCAGTTTGAATAATGTGCAAAATTTATCAGGCCCAGATATAGACACCAACAGAGACATGAGAATGAGACTTCATTTTCATCCCATTCCCACCTCCACCTCCACCTCCACCTCCATCCCAACGCCATGTCTGGAGTAAATAGTTTAAAAGCTGCTCTTAGGTTGCAATCCTCAAGCTTGCCCCAAGTAAGCTCTCTCCTTATATTAATTTTGCCTCAGCTTCTTCCTTTGAGGTCAGCAAATTAATTCTAGAAGGGGATATTATCATTTTAATTTTTATTTATTTTTTGAGTTTTTGTTGAGTTGGAGTCTCACTCTGTCACC
>NW_007057997.1:0-784 GCF_000164805.1 Carlito syrichta
ATCTCTGCAGTACAGGCGGTGAAAGAGTTGTAGATCACCTTGTCCTGGGTTTGGCATTGGATACAGTCACAGTTAAAGCAGTATTGGTCCCTCAACTGCTTCCGGCACTCCTCACTGATCGTCAGCATATCCAGGTAGCAGATGGTGAGCTCTTTTCCCACCTCGATGTCTTGGACTGCACGCAGTAAGTTTGTCTTATGTTTTTGGTCCTGCATTCTGTTCTCCTCCCAGTTGTTAAAGACTTTAAAGGCTGTGTCCAATAGGTATAGTTGAGGGGTTTGTGGGCCCTTTTCTAATTCTTGGAGTTTGCGCCAGTGCTGACTGAGAGATAAAATACATCCAAAAGAACTTGTCCTTCCAGTCTAGTCTCCTTATTAACACCTATTTTGTAGTTAGCTAACAGGATTCACTTATATGATTCCTTTACTTCCATCTGTGAAAGTTGAACTTGAGATAAATTTATCATAAGAAGACAACAAAGAAGAATTTTTAACTACCTTTTGTCCAAGCCGCCCCCTTGAGAAGGGGAGGGTGAGAAGTCTGGAGGTTGGGGTTAGGTGCTGTGGCCTTTGGCACCCAACCCTTCTCCAAAGGTCAAAGAGAAAGACTGGAGGCTGGGGTCAGGTGCCATGGCCTTTGCCACCTGCCCCTTCTCTGAAGATAAAAAAGAAAGACTGAAAGTCAGAGCTAGGCGCCACGGCCATAGATGCCTGTCCTTCCTTCCCAGATAAAGGCGAAGGGACTCACAGAACAGATTACAAGAAACAAGAGTAGTAGGGAAGGC
>NW_007057998.1:0-373 GCF_000164805.1 Carlito syrichta
CGTCTGGCCCTCCTTTCCGCACGCCCCTCTAATGCTTTTCTGGTCTGTGCTCTCCACGCCCCCCCACCCCTGCCGTCAGCTCCTGGGATGGTTCTAGATATTCATTCACGTTTCTGTGTTTACTTTTCACGCTAGGCTGACAATGTCCGAACAGAATGTCCGAATAAGCATTTTAAGCATTTTGTTTCTCGGTGTCAAACCCAGTGCAAGGCACTGGGGTGGGGGTGGGGGTCTCAGTTATCCTCTGTCGAACGAGAAAAGGGGGCCAGGCAGGGCTGCGGCTGGCTTGGCAGTCAACAGGGCCCAAAGTTGCCCTTGGAGTTACTGCTTTGCCAGGGGTGCCCCGGCAGTACAACCACAGGGAGGTGGACAG
>NW_007057999.1:0-921 GCF_000164805.1 Carlito syrichta
AGGAATGGAATGTAAATGAGTGGATTGGAATGAAATGAAAATGGAGAGTAATGGAGTGGAATGGAATGGATTGTAATGGAGAGGAAAGGAATAGAGAGGAATGGAACATAATGGTAAAAAATGGAATGCAGAGGGATGGAGAGGAATGGAATGTAGAGGAATGGGGAGGACTGGAATGGAATGGTGTAGAATGGAATGGAATGAAAAAGAATGGAATGGAATGGAAGGGAGAGGAATGAATGGAATGGAATGGAAACGAATGGAGTGGAATAGAATGGAATGGAAAGGAATGGAATGGACAGAAAAGAGTGGAATGCAATGGAGTGTAATGTAATGGAGTGGAATGGAAAGGAATGGACTGGAGGGGAATGGAGTGGAATGGAATGGAGAGGAATAGAATGGAGTGGTGTAGTATTGCATAGAATGGAATGGAATTGAATGGAGAAGAATGGAATGGAATGGAATGAAACGAACGGGAGGACAACAGAATGCAGAGGAAAGGAATGGAATTGAGAGAAATGGAATAGAATGGAGAGGAATGAATTGGTATGGAGAGAAATGGAATGGAATGGAGAGGCATAGAATTGAATGGAATGGAATGGAATGGGAGGGGTTGTGGGACAATAGAAGTGAATGGAATAGAGTGGGGTGGAATGGAATGGAAAGGAATGGAATGGAATGAATAGCGATGGAATGAAGAGTAAAGGAATGGAACTGAATTATGAGGAATGGAATGGAATGGAAAAGGATGGAAATGGAATGAAAAGTAATGGAATGGAGAGGATTGGAATGGAATGGAGAGGAAAGTAATGGAATGGAATGGAGAGGAATGGAATGGAGAAGATTTGAATGAAATGTAGTGCACAGGAATGGATTATACTTGAATACACAGGAATGGAATGAAATGGAATGGAGAAGAAT
>NW_007058000.1:0-373 GCF_000164805.1 Carlito syrichta
ATTCCTTTCCTTTCTCTTCCATTACATTCCTCTCCATTCCATTCCTCTCCCCTCCATTCTATTATATTAACTCCATTCCTTTCCATTCCATTCCATTTCTTTCCATTCCATTAGACTCCATTCCACACCATTCTATTCCATTTCTCTCCTTTCTAATCTTCTGCAATCCATTCCATTCCACTCTGCTCCATTACATTTCTCTCCATTGCATTCCATTCCATTCCATTCCTCTCCATTCTATTCCATTCCTCTCCTCACCTTTCCTACGCAATCCCGTCCATTCCATTCCTTTACATTCCATTCCTCTCCACTTCATTCTATTATATTAACTCCATTCCTTTCCATTCCATTACATTTCTTTCCATTCCATTAG
>NW_007058001.1:0-373 GCF_000164805.1 Carlito syrichta
CCCCACTGTCCAACAATGGCCTTTTCTTGTTCCAACTCTCCCCTTCTTGTTCTGTAACACTTACAATCAGTCCATCCCATAACCTTTTTGTTGTTTTTCTCATCCTCATGCCTCCCCTTGTCTTCCCTGAATTCTTTCCTTGTCAGATATTACCATTCATTTGTATACACTCTCAACTCCTTTACTCATTTTTGGTTCATTTATTTTCTTGTTTTTGCTTCAACCATGATGGAATTCAACTACCCACTCTACATGTGCCCCTGGCAGACAACAATGTCAGGACACACACACATGCGTGCACGTGTACACACACACACACACACACACACACACACACACACACGAATGCTTACATTAAATTCATAGTCTCTAG
>NW_007058002.1:0-654 GCF_000164805.1 Carlito syrichta
CTAGCAAGCTGGATTAAATAACCAGCCTGCTGGCTTGACAGTCGGATAGCCAGCCGGCTTTAATAGCCAGCCACCCAGCTGGTCAGCTGGGTAGTTAGCTGGCTCAACTAGATGGCCACCTATATGACCAGCCTGCTAATCAGTCATCTTAACTTGCCAGCCACCTAGCTAGCCAGCCAGCTAACCAACTGACTTACTTAGATGAATTAACTAGATAGCCATCCTGTAAGCCAACTAGCTTAACAAGTTAGCCACCTAGCTAGCCAGCAGGCTAGCCAGCAACTTAACTCTAACTTAAATTGCTAGCCAGCTGGCTAGTGAGCTGATTTAATTAGCTAGCTGCCAGGCAGCTAGCCAGCTGACTTAACTAGCTGACGTAACCAGCTAGACAGCTGTCTAGCCAGTTGACTTGACTAGCTAGCTACCTAGCTAGCCAGATGGCTCGACGTTTGATTAATGAGCTGACTTAGCCAGCTATCCAGCTGGCTAGACAACTGACTCAACTAGCTGACTTAACTCATTAGCCGATTGGCTAGCTAGCTATCTTAACTAGCTGACATCACTAGCTAGCCAGGTGGCATCTTAGGTTTCTACACTAGTTAGCTCTTTATGTATCCTGCTGGCTTGCCTGCTGACTTAACTACCTAGCTACCT
>NW_007058003.1:0-546 GCF_000164805.1 Carlito syrichta
GAAGAACTGCCTTAGAAATCTCCTTTATGTTGATTTCTCATACCTCTTATTTTGATTTTCTCCAAATCTCCTGAAAACACGGGTTTGTATATGAAAAGAACTTATACCTTCTTCATTGGCAGGCAGGAGGCCATTTGACACTGCAAAATAGGATTGAATTGACTTGACTCTGACAGGAATTTTCGGACAGATTTCTTGAGAGAGTTTGCTGCCCATTCATTCTGCCTGGTCCAGCTCATTTCACTTCTCAACCCCTTGCTTTCTCGGCTCTCCTCTCACCAGGCCCTCCCCACTTACAAATACTCTGGAATCTTCTTCACCTTTAAATTTTTTATTTTAAAATTGTGGGTTACAGCTCAGGGTTAGGTATACAAATGTTCATTGTGCAGTTACCCTTGTTGATGAGGTGTAACCCCTATTCCCCAGGCAGATTCCCACTACTGCCAATCCCACCTCCCCACCCCCTCATCCTCCCACAGTTTCCCGCTACTGTCAATCCTTTTCTTATAGCATTACGATAGTTGTTCAAGGTCCACTTTTGAGTGA
>NW_007058004.1:0-857 GCF_000164805.1 Carlito syrichta
GGCCCCTGGGCTGTGAATGCAGGGGAGGGGCAGGCCCCTTATAGTCCAGGCTTCCCCCTCTAAGTGACTGTTCTGGGAACCCACTGGCATCTGTGGACCAACTAGCATTGTTGGGAGAGGTTGCGTTTTGCTTTAGTGATTTTTTTTTTTTGGAGATTCTTTCAATGCATTTGTCCATTTCACTATGGGTGATGGACAAGCACATCTGTCCACACCATGCTGAGTGTTCAGCAGTTTTTGACCAGAAACAGCCACGGAGACCTGAGGGGGCAAAGAAGGAAAAAATGGTGTGAAAATCACCCTCGATCGCCAGCCAATTTCTTAAAATCCTAGCACCTAACCAGGGTGGACTGGGAGATTGTCCTTTGAATATTAAACATCACAGTTCACTGCATGACAGTGCGGTCCCTCTGGCCTGGTCGAAGGTGCTGTGGATTAAACAGACTGTTGATGAAAGATGCCAAATACTGTCCAATATTTAAGATGGTTTATTCTGAGCCAAATGTGAGTGACCTGGGCCCATGGCATCTGTCTATAGGTTGATCCTGAGAGCGTGCCCACCATAGTTAAATGATAGCTTGGCTGTATACAATTTAGGAGGACACACGTTACAAGAAACCATAAATCAATACATGTGAGATGTATACTGGCTTGATCCAGGCAGGCAGGACGTTTCCAAGGGGCCAGGGCAGAGACTGGAGGTGCATTAAAAGATTTCCTGAGCTGGGCACGGTGGCTTACACCTATAATGCCATCACTTTGGGGGGCCGGGGTGAGAGGATTGTGTGAGCCCATGGCTGGAGAGAAGCCTGGGCAATTTGGCGAGACCTCATCTCTACAATAAATTAAAAAATTTA
>NW_007058004.1:1257-5065 GCF_000164805.1 Carlito syrichta
CTCCATCTCAAAAAAGGAAAGAAAAAATTCCTGACTGACAATTAGTGAGCTAGAGTTATCTAAGGAATTCTGGAAGCAGTAAAGCTTGAGGAAGATAACTGAGTTGAGTTTCTTGATATGTAAATGAAGCACCATGCAGGATGGCAGAGGGGCAGGTAAGTGTCTTCACAGGTCAGCTCTCCAGAGTCAGGAGATGCTTTGATTTTCCTTCTTTATCTGTTATGTGATGTCATAACAGAGCCACGTTGGAAAGCAATTTATATTAAAAAGTTAGGAATTTGGCAAGGATAAAAAGAGAAGGTGAGGCTGGTGCACCGGTTCAGACCTGTCATCCCAGCACTTTGAGAAGTGGAGACACCAGACTCCATGGCTCAGCTTGCAATCCCTCGCCTTTGGGAGGCTGAGGTGAGTGGATTGCCTGAGGCTGCGGTTCGAGATCCGCCTGGGCAACTTGGCGAGACCTCATCTTTATAATAAATAAAAAATTAGCTGGGCATGGTAGCGCGTGCCTATAGTTCCAGCTACTTGGAAGGCTGAGGCGGAAGGATCGCCGGCACCCAGCAGGTGAGACTGAGGTGGCCTGGAGTGGCCACTGCACTTCAGTCTGGGTGACAGAGTGAGACTCCAACTCAAAAAAAAAAAAAAAAAAGAGAGATAGAGACAAGAGGATTGCCTGAGCCCAAGTGTTTGAGACCAGCCTGTGCAACTTGGTGAGACCTCGTTTCTACAATATATCAAAAAATTAGCCAGGCACGGTGGCACACACCTGTAATTCAAGCTACTTGGGAGGCTGAGGCAGAAGGATCATCTGAGACCAGTAGGTCGATGCTGCAGTGGCCATGGGCCATGAGCGTCCAGCCTGGGCGAGAGAGTGAGACTCCAACTAAAAAAAAAGAAATGTGAGAGTTTAGCCATCAAGACTCAGCAACCTTGTCCGTGCTGTAGGAGAAAGAAAGGTTCTACTGGGTTCTACTCCCAGCCCCAGGCCCAATACCAGACCAGGTGCAGAATCACCCAGCAGGGCCAAGACTCTGCTCTGAATGGCTGACCACAGAGCTACCCACTGATGGCATCTCCGACTTGGACAGCCACCGTCCATGGGGTACGTAGGAAGGTTGATGCACCTTCTCAGTGATGGGTCAGCAGAAACCCAGTTAAACTATTTTGTATGGAGACCAGGTACGTCACACTGAAGGCTATACTTAAACTTTTTTCCTCTTTATCCAAATTCCTCTAACCAAACCAGAAAAAGACTCACTCAAGAAGCATCAGTTGTGCACACATGACAGGGTTTATCACCCTAATGCCTGTATCCTAAAGTGTACTTTCCAACCTGACTCCGGCATCACACAACAAAGATTTATGGTCCCGAAAAGCATCTTCTGTGGATTCTCAGACTCCAGGGACCTTGTAAACCACCTGTCTATCCTCACTGATGTCTGCCACATATAGGACTTCATCTGTGTGTCAACAAGCCTAGAGTGTCCCCGCCCTCTGTCTCAGCAAAACATCTCAATCTCACCTCCTGACAAGAATTGTATATGACCAGTTAAGACATCTTTGAGCCCACCTCTGACCTGCAAGTCACCGCATGGAAATTCCGTCCTCCTCCCCTGGACAACCCAATGAGAATCTCACATGTATTGATTTGTGGTTTCTTTCAATTTCCACCTTCCTTAAACAGCATAGAACCCAGACACTGTTGGACCACACGTTTTCAGAAAATCCTGGGAATAGGTGTGCCTGGGCTGAAGTCCCCAAGTTCGGTTCAAGTATAAACCAGCCAGACTCGGTGGCTCAGCCTGTAATCCCGCACCTTTGGGAGGCAGAGGTGAGTGGATTGTCTGAGCCCACGGGTTCGAGACCCACCTGGGCAACTTAGCGAGACCTCATCTCTACAATAAACCAAAAAATTAGCCGGGTGTGGTAGTGTATACCTGTAGTTCCAGCTACTTGGAAGACTGAGGCGGATGGATTGCCGGAGCCCAGGAGGTCGAGGCTGCGGTGGCTGGGAGCAGCCACTTCACTCCAGTCTGGGTGACAGAGTGAGACTCCAACTCAAAACAAACAAACAAAAAAAGAATAAACCACCTTCAATTTTTTGTATAGAGTCTGACATCTTTTCATAAGCACCACAATAAAATCACAGAGCTCTGAGACCTCTCTGGAGAGATGAAATATCACAGATCTTTTTTTTTATTATCTTTGAGTAAGAATCTCACTCCGTCACCAGGCCAGAGTGTAGTGGCACACTCACAGCCACTCCAGCAGTGACGAGTTGGACTTTGGCGATCCTTCTGCCTTAGCCTTCCAAGTAACCAGAACTACAGGTGTGCACCACCACACCCAGCTAATTTTTTCATTTATTGTAGAGACGAGGTCTTGCCAAGTTGCCCAGGCTGGTCTTGAACTCATGGGATCAGGCAATCCACTCACCTCGGCATCCCAAATTGCTGGGATGACAGGCTGAGTCACTGAGCCCGGCCTTATCACAGATCTTAAAACTGAGATGTGCTTGTTATCAAAACGCTTATGATATTTCAAATCAAGGGTCTGGTCTCAACAAATTTCTGAAACGGTCTCTGGGGTCTGCTGGGGTCAGATAATACAAGAGAGGACAACTCCCCCCAATACCCTCATCACTTTCTTGGGGACCATCCTGATTGCACCTTGGGTGGGGCTCCAGCCACCCAACCTGCCATCATCTGCAATGACAGTATTTAAACTGAGCTTGGATTTCCTTTATTTCTATCATCTGACGGTTGTGGGAACCGACTGTTTTTGCAACCTGAGCTTCAATTTTCTCGTCTTGTTTGCTTAAGAAAGGATCTTTAAAAAACCTTTCCCTTCTAGGAAGTTTTTTTAATTTTAAAGAGATGGGGCCAGCCAGGCTCGGTGGCTCAGCCTGTAATCCTACACCTTTGGGAGGCTGAGGTGAGTGGATTGCCTGAGCCCGCGAGTTCAAAACCCGCCTGGGCAGGTGAGATCTCATCTCTACAATAAATCAAAAAGTTAGCCGGGGGTGGTAGTGTGCGCCTGTAATTCCAGCTACTCAAAAGGCTGAGGCGGAAGGATCGCCGGAACCCAGCAGGTCGAGGCTGCAGTGGCTGGGAGCGGCCACTGCACTTCAGTCTGGGTGACAGAGTGAGGCTCCAACTCAAAAAAATAAATAAATAAAAATAAAAAATAAAGACATGGGACCAACCTATCTTTTACTGCAGAGGTGCCTTGGCTTACATGTTCCCTGGGGGTCTCTCTACCTGAGATGAGCCCATCTTCCTTTAATTTGGAGATCTTCTGGCAAGTGTCCAGATACCAAAGACACCTTTGCCTCTGGAAGTCACGGTACTTGGCAACTTTCTTACCTTAGAAAAGCTGAGGCCGGGTTTGGTGGCTCAGCACTTTGGGAGGCTGAAGTGAGTGGATTGCCTGAGCCTGTGGGTTCGAGATTCGCCCAGGCAACTTGGCAAAACCACGTCTCTACAATAAATAAAAAATTACCTGGGCATGGTAACTTGCATCTTTAGTTCCAGAAACTTGAAAGGTTGAGGCAGAAGGCTCACCAAAGCCCATCAGATGGACATGGGTGGCTGTGAGCGTGCCACTGCACTCCAGTCTGAGCAACTCAAAAATATTAAAAAAAAATATTGATTAATGGGTATCGTTTCTGCTGTAGGTCAGGTGGGTAGACAGTTAAGAATGGAGTTGCCTTTTGGCTGGGTAAAGTCTCTGGGATGTTAGATGATACTCTGAAGTCTTGATTTTCAGTAATGTCTCTTGCTGCCCTGGACCATTTGATTATGGGATA
>NW_007058004.1:5085-6800 GCF_000164805.1 Carlito syrichta
GGAGAGAAGAAACCACACGGAGGCAGCTCTTCTGGGAACAGTCTGGCCAAGACTGAAGCCAATTTTATTCAAACTTTTTCCAACTTATATACCATTTTCTATAATCTCCAGCAGTGTGACAATTACTTGCTGGGGGCGTACAAGTTCATTGATGTGTAACACGCTTTACAAATCATGTACCATCACAAGACTTTCAGGTTCCCAGTGAACAATTACAATTCCATGATGTATGAATCACAGGTGCACAATTTCAATACAGATTGTTCAAAATGTTTTCCACAATGTTCAATAAATCATTCATATTATACTCTAAGTTCTAAGCCCTGATTAAAAAACTTTCCAAGTTAACTCTAAGTTCAATCCAATTTTACTAACTTTTAATATTTTTGACGATTAATATTATTAACTTAACACTATACTATAATCTATAAGTTTATTTAAATGACTTAATTTTATTACCTTAATTTTATACTATTTATTTTTATAATTCTTATAACCTACTACATTTCTATACTGCCCTATGATTGTATATTAATTACCTATGAACTTATCCTTAACCTAAATTTTTATCACAACTTCTATGAATTTCAAATATCTAAACTATTGTTTTATACTTTATTAATTACTTATCTTATAATACCATGTCTAAATTTTAATACAACTATTATCCTACTATAATCTATTATAAACCTTATCATTAGTACTAATAAGTATAAAAATTATGAACTTACTCTATGTTCTATAAAACTTAATTCAATGACATTTTAACCTAAAACCTAAATCTGATTGCCTATTACGTGGAAACTACCTACATCTCAAAACCTGCCATGCCACTTAAAATAATGAACTGCACAGTTGCCATGACGACAGCCAGGGACTGAAGCAAGCTGAAAGTTACTGAACATACAAAAACCAAGAACGTTCTGCTTGACCAAAGGCAACATAATAAAACTATTATCACAGTTATAACGTCTAATCTTAACCCCAAGTGAAACTACATACTGGAACAAAAGCTAATTAATCAGTTTACCAGGAAATAACAACTAAAAATCTTAAGAAGAAAACAGTCTAGAAAGAAAAAGAGATATAAAATAATTCTGCTGTGCATTTTTCATAGGATATAATAAGATTTTATTTTATACTGTCACTTCCTAATATTGAAAATTCTGTTGTCTTATAATACACTGGTTACTATTCATATGCACACACTTGATGTTATATCCTTGTCTCAGAGGCGACCTTCTGAATAGGCCTTCATAGGCCTCAGCTGTGTGGTTACAGATGTTGGCTCCCAACAGAGTTGCCTTTTGGCTGGGTAAAGTCTCCGGGATGTTAGATGATACTCTGAAGTCTTGATTTTCAATAATGTCTCTTGCTGCCCTGGACCATTTGATTATGGGATAGGGGTGAAGAATAAGAAGGAGTTTTGAATTTGGGGGATAAAACTTCAGAGATAAGTCAGTACTAGCGGCTGCCACTAGTGAGAAAGCTAATTTGCTCTCTTTCCCGTAGTTTCAGTCATGAAGAAGGATGGGGGGAAGTCAGAAGAGGGATGGGAGGAGTGAAAGGTGCAGACCACAGTCAGAAGGGCATCCCCAAGATGGCTCTGCCTCCCAAAGACAACAAAGGCCATAAATCCCTGCCTTTCCCGCCCACGCGAAACTTAAACCCGTGCTCAAACAACCTCTTCCTATAGAAATGCTACCTCATAATCT